>NC_035435.2:29202909-29511833 GCF_002127325.2 Helianthus annuus
GATCAGTTCTATAAGTATCACTAGTCTAGCAGTATCTTAACCAATCACCTTCCTCACCCGAGGATCATATCACTACGTTCCATTATCTAGAGATGTACAAGTAAATAATCCAATCCCATTCCCACCCTGGGAACCCCATGCCTTGGCTGTGTGAACTCACCTTGGTTTGCTCGGTATGCTAAGTATGTGCTCACAGGTAATCAGTCAAGTCCTAATTTATGCACGAACACTCAATCAGTTAAGCTCGTAGATTCACATGCAATATGTATGACTCGAAGTGGGTGTAAGCAACCATCGTCATGTAACACATAACAGTTATTTCACTTTCTTACAATCATGCATCATAAGATAGAGTTCTTGGTTAATACGAACAAGGTTATTCAGTAACACAATTAACAGGGTCATCATGTTTATCGAGATCAACATACTTAACAAGGTAACAAGTTTTGGCAGAACTCACACACTTAACATGGTTAACACTTAACACAGTTAACATATTCGGACAACGCACATCAAAGAAGGTCGGACAAGTTAACATGCATAACAGTCGGACAATGTGATTACGAATAAAAGTCGGATCATATGATTACCATTTAAATATTCGGATTATGTGTTATATTTAAATTTCGGATCATATTTGATATATATAAGAGTCAGGCTATATGTTTGACATATAAAAGTCAGATTATGAGTTACAAGCCCAAAAGTCGGCCCACACACTAACTGAATCGGACCAACATCTACTCATAAAACTCGGATTCATGATTTCCATGGTCAAAAGTTCGGACTCTAGGGTCCTTAATAAAAGTCGGACTAGCACACCTATTATCACAAGGTTCGGACTGTGTCCCTTACTAAAACTCGGACTCCTTAAGACTTATAAAAGTCGGACTGGGTCTTATCCTCACAAAATCGGACAACCATGCATTGTGTAAAACTCGGACACATTGTCCCTTGCCAAAAATCGGACCATGCCTCTCTCATAAAGGTCGGACTAAGTGTTTTAACAAAAGAACTCGGACCATAAGGGCTTAAAAGTCGGACCCTTGAATCTCCTCATGAAAATCGGACCAAGTGATTAATATATAAAAACTCGGACCTCATGATTGTTAAAGAATTCGGACAAGATATCTTGCTAAAATTCGGACCAAGCATGTATCTCAAAAAGTCGGACCCCTTTAATAACCATTCTAAAAGTCGGATCATTATATAAGTCTGATTATTTCAACCTTTAAACAAAAGTCGGACATGTCAATGTATGTTACAAAACTCGGACATGATATATTATATCATAAAGGTCGGACATGATCTCTATAACAAAACTCGGACCTTTAACAATTAAACAGAAACTCAGACAAGCATAATGAAACTCAGACTACAAGTAAAATCAATCATCGAGCAGAACATCAACCACAAGAACATCAGTTACGTTTTCACGCTATCACGACGAAGAAACCCTAATTACATTGCATCAGTCTAGCAACAATCCAATTATCAAATCAATCATGTATTCTTAATCATCAGACAATCGATTAAACGACTATTCAACATCATTATCACCATAATCAGAATCCATTCAATAATCACAGAGAATATCAAGAATATCATATGAAGAACTAGGGTTTTCATGAAACACACAATCAAGAATCAAAACAACAAACAATCAAAAAATCAATAAACAATTACCTTGGATTGATTCTAGATACATAGAGGAAATCAAAAGTGATGAAGATCTTGTGCCAATGATGATGGTGATGATTGCCAGAGATAATCAGAGAATATGCAAATACGTGTTTTGGTTTTTGTGTGGTGATTAGTGAATGATTAGGGTTAAGAATGATTAGAGTTTCACTAATTACTCTATACACCCTTAATTATTATATTTTACAATAGTACACCATCTCAAAATAGTTCACAGTTTCACCACCAAGTTCATACATTTGACAATTCTTTCATAAGTAACACATAACCATACTCAAATGCAATATACTTAACTGAATCAAAACGTTACAGTTTCACAGCAAACTAATTGTGCAACCAAACAACTAAACAACAATGAACGTGCAATAAATGCGAAACTGGAATCTTGGAAACTCGAGTTGTCACATTCCTCTTGGTCGGACAGCTGGCGCTCGATCGCAGCTGGCAGGTCGCCTCTTCCCTCCTTCATCCTTCGGCTATAAATAGAGGACTCCTTCTTCAGGTTTGACATTCTGCTCTCTCTCTCTCTCTCTCTATTTCACCTACAACACACACTATTCTCCTCAAAACAGTACTTATTCTCACGTCGGAGGGTGGCCCCAAGGAGAACCCCCCTTATTCCCTTCTTTGTGGCGAGTCACCGGTGTTCTGTTTTGGAGGAATCCAGCGATTGGCGAGTGGAGAAAGAGATTGAACCATAATACACGAGATAACCCTGTTGGATAACCTTGTGTTAACCAGTGTTTCATCAGTTCAGTAATAATGTATTCACGTTTTGAAAATGATTTCGTTTTATAGCTTTTTTCCTGCAATGTTACATTCATGAATGAAAATTGAGCAAAAAAATTGTCTCGCATGTAATCCACTCAAATGGTCCCTTAAGGCCACCCTAGACTAGACCCCCTCCACGCGACAGGGGAGCACCACCGCCACCACCCTATAACAACTCTACAACTTGAATAGACCAACAACAATCTACGTTTTTTTTCTTTTTGGTTCACATACATGCAATTGTTTATGAAAATCTAATGCCTTTATGATGTCATTGTCACCCCACCCAACAACTTATTAAGTGTTGTAGAAGGTTTAGATTTTGTAACGTCCAAAGTCCATTTTTAACCAATTATCCAAATTTTTTTTATTATAATAATATATCAAGATTAAACATACACTTAAAAATACCAGTTTGTTAAAACATTTCACTAATTAGAATGTTCCAACATTTTGTAATTTAATTCGCCGTTTGAAACGTGACGACGAAACTATTCGCGGAAGCTTTGATCTCGTGTTCGGTTCTTCATTGGGCTCGATCGTCATCCGGTACTACTAAGCAACCTACATTTCATAAAACATGAAATGATTTTAGTCATACGCGGTTTAAAGCTTGTTCAAAAGGATTCGCGAAACAAACTTAACAAAAATAACTGGGCTCTACCGTAACTTACGGTAGCCACTGAGCAACACAGGTCTGCCGTAAGGCAGTAGAAGACCACCGTAACAACTTTAGTTGCTACCGTAAGTTACGGTGGCTACCGTAACTTACGGTAGCTGCTGTATGTTCCTCATGCTTTGCTGTTTTGACCCGTTCATGCATAAGTCAAACAAAAACATGTTTATATGATCCTTAACTCATGAAATTCATAATCTCCATACCTCCTATCATACTAATCTCAAATCACGGGTTTCTTACATAATAAAACCCGTTTACGGTCAAGTTCTTATTTTGACCCGTTAAGAGTATTTAAGCACCTTCTAGCTTAAAATCGCTTTCGATTGCTTCTAGCATTACGTTACCACATTTCTTATCATATAATTTCCCACCACAACTGTATTTATGGTGGGTTTACTATGGTAATCTATATAAACCGAGTTTTACCCCTCGACTCATTATTTTACAGCAAGGACTCAAATAGAGCCATTTGACTAACGTATCACATCTTTCAACTTCTATACTCGTCCTAAGTATTTAATTATGCATACTACTCTTTTCCGAACCACCCTTATGGGTCGTTCGCTCGATTTAGCTTACAAGGGCATTTTGGTCCATTTAGTCCTTTAATTGATACAAGGGGCTTTTAAAAGCATTTTCGACCCAAAAGCCCTGTTTTAAACTATGCATTTGATTCGAAAAGTCATTATGTTTTCAAAACACTACGATCATCATATGAATCATTCGGTTTGCTTAGTAAAGAAACCAAATGTCTTTATGACTGCATTTAACTATCAAGGAGCCTCTAATTCCTATTGAGTAGTTAATCTATATTATACATACCTGGCTCGGATCAATATATATATTGACCCGTTTCGATACCTTGCCTTAGTACCCGCTAAGTAATAGCGATGTAAGTATCCATTTGATATTTATTCCTGAAATCATACAACTCGACAAGCCATTAGTCGATATTGTCAAAAGGTGATATTTTCACCCTTTTGACCCGTTTGTTTTAATTGACCGATTATATTGGCGAGATGAAGCTTATTGCCATCTCGCCTACATGACTCGCTCCAGTTTACATTGCGCGGTCATTTTAATTATAAATCACTTCTTAACGCTTTTTGGCATATCAAGGCTTTCGAAATAAAGTACCTTTCAAAACCAACAGCTATTGTCAATGAGTGACCAAATTATAATTTTACCATTATTGGTTATTATGATTTACCTTATATGGTAACCCTTAAAAGTACATGTTTCGTTCGTCATAATATGATCGAATTACCGATTTAACTCATTTTTAGCCATCACTATGGTTTCTTATCATATTTTATTTCCTTATTCCGTACGACTACACGCCGGAACACCATAACTCAATTAGGTATTAGTCTTATTCTTAATCAATACGACAAAGAATATTCCAAAATATATGGCTAGTGTAAGCTATACTTACCTTGCATCCGAATTATGCTTTTCCTCCATTCTTGATTTGTTTGACCCGCTTCCTTTCCCAAGCCTCCACCTAGCTCGTTAGGCGTCAAACTATTTTAAATCATTTACGAGGCGGTTAAATTAGTCATAAAAATCACGACTATTCCACCTCACTTATTTTCTATGCCGAAGCTACTATTCGACTTCATGGTTAGTTAACTTAGCTTATCAAAAGTTAACTAATTTTTTATCACATGGTTTATGCAATTAAGTCGAATCAACATTATGATTAGAACCCGCTTTACCCCATCTTTCACGTAATTAGTCAAACAAGGCAATTACGCGTTTCATTCGTAAATTCAAAATATGGATATTCACTTAGGCATTTTAACAAACACCTTGTGGGCATATTCTATAAAATCAACAATCAATTTTCATAACTAGTTATTTAGCCAAGCTTAACACCAAGTAAGCATGTTCATATCAATTTTCACATTAACAAAATCTGAATTCACTTCCTAGAGCTCAAATTACACTAGAACAACAATCAAAATTCTAGTGTTTAACATATTCTTACAAAACCCACTTATCACCTTCAATGGTGATTGTGAATTAACAAGAATTAAGCAAAATTTCAACAGGTGATTGGCTAGGGTTTATCCCTAATCACTATCTCATTCTTATTTCATCCAAGCAACTATCATGCATCATAAATTTCGAGTTTCAAGTATTGATTCAGAATTTCAATTGGAATCATTCAACGAAATTTCACATACCTTATGATCATTTCACTGAGGTGATCACTAATTTGTGTTCATGCATTGATTTGGCTCTTGATTTGGGCTTCAATTTGATCAATTTGTTGAACTAGGGTTTGGAGCCCCTTGTTCTTGCTCCTGGGCGTACGCACACACACACACACAATGTGTGTTGTGTTTTAATTTTTAGGTTTTATAATTCAAGTCTCCTTTTTGGCAACTTAGGTCCCTCTAGTTTAGTTAGTCATTAAGTAGACCATAACCCACCTATTTCTAGTAATATTCCCCTTATTAACTACGTTAAACATTCCTAGTTAACTTAATGGGTTCGAGAAGTCATAACCCGTTTTATTTTAAGTCCCGTTAACTCGGGCCTTTTATATACTTTTGTTTTCTCAAAGTATTTATCCTCTTTTAATTAACATCAAGTTTATTTATTTAAATTCTAATATTTACCACGTTAATTTTTTTACCATTAACGGTGTTTTACCCGTTATCACTATTAACGTGGTTTGATTACCAAACCCATTTTTGGGGTGTTACAAGTCTACCCCCCTTAAAGAGGTTTCGTCCTCGAAACCTTTTTCTTACATGATTTATCGAGTTTAACTCCATGCATTTGATCTCGTTAATCAATTGAGCATTGCTCATATTTTAACTGATTGTTAGTATTACCAGAAAAGTATGGTAATATCTTTTTGGTTATTAATCATCTACGTATCTTATATGACATAATACAACTTGAAATAACGTAATCTCGTTATTTCCACTAGTTTAATTAACTTAGCAATATTCATCACTTGGCTCTAATATTCGTCACTCGGCTCTAATGTGATTATACTTCACATTACACTTCTTGACCGTGATCATGTCACGTCATGCCAAATTTTACATCAACTTTCTATTTTCAGAATTATCACTTTTCGAATATATCGTCTTGCACCTATCAGTGTCAAGACTTATATTTTTCATGTTTACTGTTTATGCATCTATCATAATTCATTTTTTTGTAGAAACGTTATTTCTTACCAAAACCGAAGTTTTAGTTTAGCGTCTTATCTTTAACCTTTGTCAATTATCCATACCGGAATATTGACAGTCTAAAACTTATTCCTTTTTAGTCTTTGACTTATGCGAGGATTCTCCATTTATTCCCTCGCTTTGTCTTATTAACCCGTAGGTTTTATCACTTAGTCTATGGGCTATTTTATTAGACTTTCACCTCTTTAAGGCGAGGTCCTTATAATCTATTTCTTTCTAGTCATGACTCGTGGGTCGTTTTAGTCTCGTAGACCTTTCCATTGTTTATAACCCCAAAGGTTAGGTTGATCCTGTAGATCATTCCTTACTTATGTCATTCTTAAAATACATGTTTGGTGTCAAGGCATCCTGTTTTTGTTTAAAATCATTTATTTCCGCCTTGGTATTTCCTTTGACCTTGACCGTAGTCTAAGGCTACATTCGTTTCCTTTCGGACAAATTTTTCCGACTTTATGACTACTCACGTCATTTATGCGTCGGTTTATCTTATGCTCACCATTATCCAGTTTACATACATTCGTATTTGATTATGTCCCATTACCGGGCTCACTATTCTTTTGCTTTTAACGCTACTATTATCCCGCTTGCGTTTACTCATGCCGTCCGGCATGATATTATATTCGACCCGTTCAACTTTAAAATAGTTGAACATAATTTATTCACAATTTCTATTTACATTATCTTGTCATCTTTTAGTTATGACCCAAAACTCGAGTCTTTTAACTTTCCATCTAAGTTCCCGTTTCTCGGTTTACGCATGTGTTTAATTCTTACCCATCAACCGGGTGTTTTACCGAAGTCGTTATTATTGCAACCCTCCTGGTATGCATTAAGACCTCGCTTCATTTTTATATTCAGACTTTGTCCTTAAGGTTGACGTTTAACAACAAAAACGACCCGTTAAGGGACATATTTGCATTTTCCGAGTTCGAGTATAAGTACACCGCCTCCCAGTGCATATCTTAATCATTTCACATGTTTTCCATTCTCCGGGTTCGGGTGTAAGTACACTCCCTCCCAATACTTGTCTAAATCATTTTACATGTTTGCGTTTTCCGGGTTCGAGTGTAAGTACACTCCCTCCCAATACTTGTCTAAATCATTTTACATGTTTGTGCTTTCCGGGTTCGAGTGTAAGTACACTCCCTCCCAATACTTGTCTAAATCATTTTACATGTTTGCGTTTTCCGGGTTCGAGTGTAAGTACACTCCCTCCCAATACATGTCTACATCATTTTACATGTTTCCATGTCTACATGTTTATATTCTTCAGGTTCGAGTGTAAGTACACCCCCTCCCAATACATGTCTACATCATTTTACATGTTTCCATGTCTACATGTTTATATTCTTCGGGTTCGAGTGTAAGTACACCCCCTCCCAATATATGTCTACATCATTTTACATGTTTCTTTGTCCCTTCTCTCGGGCTCATTATCCTAATATAATACGCTTCCGTCACTCGGCTGTGCGTTTACATTATGATCAAATATTTTGCTTACCTAATTCATTTGGGTACTTTTTAATTTGTCCCACTCACCCCGTCCTTACTACATCGGGTGTAAGCGTGTCCATCATAAAAAGTTCATGGTATCCTGTGTTCACTACCTACTTGGCCAAAGTAGGCAATCAACACATGACATACATGACCCTTTTATAACTTTCACATCACACCTCATGTAAGTAACACCTCTATTTATATCTCTTGGAAACAATATCCTGGATAGGTATTCCATTCAGGTTTTTCCAAGTTTTTAATCTACATATGCAACTATCAGTTTCTACGTATTTGTTGCATATTTCTATTTGTGCAATTAAATTTAAAATGTGCACCTGGTAAATGCTTGCCCTAACGGGCTTTCTTGCCATTACTTATTTGCGATTGTTACGCGATTTAGGTCCTTGATGAGTATGCTCTTCTTATCATATCTCGGACCGTTCCATCATCATACCCACAATTCGTTCAACTCTCGTCATCTTCAGACGCGAGTGTCCTTCAATTAAAACATTCACAAGAGTTAGTAATGTCAACTTCAATAATCGCCCGTATTATAATACAAGGCTTTTTCTACTATACGCGTCAACACACGTATTTTCGTCAACCATATTAACCATTTTAATTGGGGTAACGTGTATCACACGATAGTCCTATGTGTTGTTTACAACACTTTAGCATGCTAAGCTATTAACATACATGTACTTACCAGATTTGCGATCAAGCCTCGAACCGAACACTTTATTCTTTTAACCTTGAGCTCTGATTACCAACTTGTAACGTCCAAAGTCCATTTTTAACCAATTATCCAAAAATTTTTGATTATAATAATGTATCAAGATTAAACATACACTTAAAAATACGAGTTTGTTAAAACATTTCACTAATTAGAACGTTCCAACATTTTGTAATTTAATTCGCCGTTTGAAACGTGACGACGAAACTATTTGCGGAAGCTTTGATCTCGTGTTCGGTTCTTCATTGGGCTCGATCATCATCCGGTACTACTAAGCAACCTACATTTCATAAAACATGAAATCATTTTAGTCATACGCGGTTTAAAGCTTGTTCAAAAGGATTCGCGAAACAAACTTAACAAAAGTCACTGGGCTCTACCGTAACTTACGGTAGCCACCGTAAGTTACGGTAGCCACTGAGCAACACAGGTCTGCCGTAAGGCAGTAGAAGACCACCGTAACAACTTTAGTTGCTACCGTAAGTTACGGTGGCTACCGTAACTTACGGTAGCTGCTGTATGTTCCTCATGCTTTGCTGTTTTGACCCGTTCATGCATAAGTCAAACAAAAACATGTTTATATGATCCTTAACTCATGAAATTCATAATTTCCATACCTCCTATCATATTAATCTCAAATGACGGGTTTCTTACATAATAAAACCCGTTTACGCTCAAGTTCTTATTTTGACCCGTTAAGAGTATTTAAGCACCTTCTAGCTTAAAATCGCTTTCGATTGCTTCTAGCATTACGTTACCACATTTCTTATCATATAATTTCCCACCACAACTGTATTTATGGTGGGTTTGCTATGGTAATCTATATAAACCGAGTTTTACCCCTCGACTCATTATTTTACGGTAAGGACTCAAATAGAGCCATTTGACTAACGTATCACATCTTTCAACTTCTATACTCGTCCTAAGTATTTAATTATGCATACTACTCTTTTCCGAACCACCCTTATGGGTCGTTCGCTCGATTTAGCTTACAAGGGCATTTTGGTCCATTTAGTCCTTTAATTGATACAAGGGGCTTTTAAAAGCATTTTCGACCCAAAAGCCCTGTTTTAAACTATGCATTTGATTCGAAAAGTCATTATGTTTTCAAAACACTACGATCATCATATGAATCATTCGGTTTGCTTAGTAAAGAAACCAAATGTCTTTATGATTGCATTTAACTATCAAGGAGCCTCTTATTCCTATTGAGTAGTTAATCTATATTATACATACTGGCTCGGATCAATATATATATTGACCCGTTTCGATACCTTGCCTTAGTACCCGCTAAGTAATAGCGACGTAAGTATCCATTTGATATTTATTCCTGAAATCATACAACTCGACAAGCCATTAGTCGATATTGTCAAAAGGTGATATTTTCACCCTTTTGACCCGTTTGTTTTAATTGACCGATTATATTGGCGAGATGAAGCTTATTGCCATCTCGCCTACACGACTCGCTCCAGTTTACATTGCGCGGTCATTTTAATTATAAATCAATTCTTAACGCTTTTTGGCCTATCAAGGCTTTCGAAATAAAGTACCTTTCAAAACCAACAGCTATTGTCAACGAGTGACCAAATTACAATTTTACCATTATTGGTTATTATGATTTACCTTATATGGTAACCCTTAAAAGTACATGTTTCGTTCGTCATAATATGATCGAATTACCGATTTAACTCATTTTTAGCCATCACTATGGTTTCTTATCATATTTTATTTCCTTATTCCGTACGACTACACGCCGGAACACCATAACTCAATTAGGTATTAGTCTTATTCTTAATCAATACGACAAAGAATATTCCAAAATATATGGCTAGTGTAAGCTATACTTACCTTGCATCCGAATTATGCTTTTCCTCCATTCTTGATTTGTTTGACCCGCTTCCTTTCCCAAGCCTCCACCTAGCTCGTTAGGCGTCAAACTATTTTAAATCATTTACGAGGCGGTTAAATTAGTCATAAAAATCACGACTATTCCACCTCACTTATTTTCTATGCCGAAGCTACTATTCGACTTCATGGTTAGTTAACTTAGCTTATCAAAAGTTAACTAATTTTTTATCACATGGTTTATGCAATTAAGTCGAATCAACATTATGATTAGAACCCGCTTTACCCCATCTTTCACGTAATTAGTCAAACAAGGCAATTACGTGTTTCATTCGTAAATTCAAAATATGGATATTCACTTAGGCATTTTAACAAACACCTTGTGGGCATATTCTATAAAATCAACAATCAATTTTCATAACTAGTTATTTAGCCAAGCTTAACACCAAGTAAGCATGTTCATATCAATTTTCACATTAACAAAATCTGAATTCACTTCCTAGAGCTCAAATTACACTAGAACAACAATCAAAATTCTAGTGTTTAACATATTCTTACAAAACCCACTTATCACCTTCAATGGTGATTGTGAATTAACAAGAATTAAGCAAAATTTCAACAGGTGATTGGCTAGGGTTTATCCCTAATCACTATCTCATTCTTATTTCATCCAAGCAACTATCATGCATCATAAATTTCGAGTTTCAAGTATTGATTCAGAATTTCAATTGGAATCATTCAACGAAATTTCACATACCTTATGATCATTTCACTGAGGTGATCACTAATTTGTGTTCATGCATTGATTTGGCTCTTGATTTGGGCTTCAATTTGATCAATTTGTTGAACTAGGGTTTGGAGCCCCTTGTTCTTGCTCCTGGGCGTACGCACACACACACACACACACAATGTGTGTTGTGTTTTAATTTTTAGGTTTTATAATTCAAGTCTCCTTTTTGGCAACTTAGGTCCCTCTAGTTTATTTAGTCATTAAGTAGACCATAACCCACCTATTTCTAGTAATATTCCCCTTATTAACTAGGTTAAACATTCCTAGTTAACTTAATGGGTTCGGGAAGTCATAGCCCGTTTTATTTTAAGTCCCGTTAACTCGGGCCTTCTATATACTTTTGTTTTCTCAAAGTATTTATCCTCTTTTAATTAACATCAAGTTTATTTATTTAAATTATAATATTTTCCACGTTAATTTTTTTTATCACTAACGGTGTTTTAACTTTTATCACTATTAACGTGGTTTGATTACCAAACCCATTTTTGGGGTGTTACAGATTTTACTAGGGAGTTAGTTTTTTTTTTTTGGCATTATCAGACTCTTAAATTGTCGATATGAATCTTGTTTATCCATCATGTTAGTCAAGGATAAGCCTAATATAATATACTGGCTTGCTGATTACCTTATGATTTGTCCTTTCATGTTGCGATGAAGGTGTACTACTTACGTACTTCTTCACCAGGTCAATGCTAGTGGGGATTTCCGTGATTATCCTTTAACGTATCTTGATAACACCTATGTGAAAGTTATAATTAGTATGCTATCTCATGTGTGGTTTAGACAATGATAAATGATGTTCGGATTAAGACATTAAGATAAAAATAAAGATAAAGATAAAGATACATACCAGGTGATAAAAATGATGAATATATATCTTGTATTATATGACAAGAATTAGAAAAAAGATAAAGTTCATGATATGATTAGAAAGAACCGACTTATTTTATTTGACTAATCCACTATATGAAAGTTCACAATATGATTAGTATCAACAAGCTAAACATGAGTTTTGGGTTAACGGGTTGAATTGGTGAACCTGAACACAACACGTATAGTTATTTGTGTAATACGCTAACTCTAACCTAAGCAAAAATGTGTGTTACCGTATTCCCATGTTTTAGGAGTTTAAACAATATCTTTCTTCTTCTTCGAAAACGGTTCTGATTTTGAAATTCATTTTAAGCCCCCTAAAATGTTCACCGAATATGAGACGTTGATACCTAGAGGGAGAGGGAGGGTGATACTCATGGTACCCTCTAGCTGTGTCTTTTTCTAACAATTTGTCTGTTAAAAAAAGGTTTATATGTAGAGACGGATTGCAAGAGAGAGAGGTAGACAAAAATGACCAGAAGTTGGGAAGTCTTCATCCTGATGAATGAAGAGAAACATGTTATAGATCAATCGTTTATTAAAAGGGTTAAGCCTCACACGACTCATTTATAAAAAGAGGTTATATTGGGCAACCCAAAATATGATTATTTCTGCCACATAATCATACTATAAATCACTAGGTACTTTTTCTTAAATTGTGTTAAACTGGTGTATTTCTTAAATAAGTGAAAAAACTAGATTTATAACTTAATAAAATTAATCTATTATAGATAGTAATATACAACTTCTAAATAATTGGTATTGAGAATTCGCGCCGTATGGATGGACCATAAATATATATGTAGTTTAGGTAAATATGTTATTATGGGCCATCCGCAATGCGCGTTAAGGTTAATTTAGGTGCTCTCTTGGTCATCCACTACTCTGGTAACAACAAAGGAGACGAGGAGGATATTCCTCTTGGTCGGACAGCTGGCGCTCGATGGCAGCTGGCAGGTCGCCTCTTCCCTCCTTCATCCTTCGGCTATAAATAGAGGACTCCTTCTTCAGGTTTGACATTCTGCTCTCACCCTATTTCACCTACAACACACACTATTCTCCTCAAAACAATACTTATTCTCACGTCGGAGGGTGGTCACAAGGAGAACCCCCCTATTCCCTTCCTTGTGGCGAGTCACTGGTGATCTGTTTTGTAGGAATCCAGCGCTTGGCGAGTGGAGGAAGAGATTGAACCATAATACACGAGACAACCCTGCTGGATAACCTTGTGTTAACCAGTGTTTCATCAGTTCAATAATAATGTATTCACGTTTTTGAAAATGATTTTGTTTTATAGCTTTTTTCCTGCAATGTTACATTCATGAATGAAAATTGAGCAAAAAAAATTGTCTCGCATGTAATCCTCTCAAATGGTCCCCTATGGCCACCCTAGACTAGACCCCCTCCACGCGACAGGGGAGCACCACCGCCACCACCCTATAACAACTCTACAACTTGAATAGACCAACAACAATCTACGTTTTTTTTCTTTTTGGTTCACATACATGCAATTGTTTATGAAAATCTAATGCCTTTATGATGTCATTGTCACCCCACCCAATAACTTATTAAGTGTTGTAGAAGGCTTAGATTTTACTAGGGAGTTAGTTTTTTTTTGGCATTATCAGACTCTTAAATTGTCGATATGAATCTTGTTTATCCATCATATTTGTCAAGGATAAGCCTAATATAATATACTGGCTTGCTGATTGCCTTATGATTTGTCCTTTCATGTTGCGATGAAGGTGTACTACTTACGTACTTCTTCACCAGGTCAATGCTAGTGGGGATTTTCGTGATTATCCTTTAACGTATCTTGGTAACACCTATGTGAAAGTTATAATTAGTATGCTATCTCATGTGTGGTTTAGACAATGATAAATGATGTTCGGATTAAGACATTAAGATAAAAATAAAGATAAAGATACATACCAGGTGATAAAAATGATGAATACATGTCTTGTATTATATGACAAGAATTAGAAAAAAGATAAAGTTCATGATATGATTAGAAAGAATCTACTTATTTTATTTGACTAATCCACTATATGAAAGTTCATAATATGATTAGTATCAACAAGCTAAACATGAGTTTTGGGTTAACGGGTTGAATTGGTGAACCCGAACACAACACGTATAGTTATTTGTGTAATACGCTAACTCTAACCTAATAAAAAATGTGTGTTACCATATTCCCATGTTTTAGGAGTGTAAACAATATCTTTTTTCTTCTTCAAAAAGGGTGTGATTTTGAAATCATTTTAAGCCCCCTAAAATGTTCACCAGAGATGAGACGTTGATACCTAGAGGGAGAGGGAGGGTGATACTCATGGTACTTTGTAGTTGTGTCTTTTTCTAACAATTTGACCCTTAAAAAAGTTTATATGTAGAGACGAATTGCAAGATAGAGAGGTAGACAAAAATGATCGGAAGTTGGGAAGTCTTCATCCTAACTAAGAGAAACATGTTATAGACCAATCGTTTATTAAAAGGGTTAAGCCTCACACGACTCATTTATAAAAAGAGGTTATATCAAGCAACACAAAATATGATTATTTCGGTCACATGATCACACTATAAATCACTAGGTACTCTTTCTTAAATTGCGCGAAAATTGATTGGTGTATTTGGATAAGAGAATATATTTCATAAATAAGTGAAAAAACTAGATTTTTAATTTAACGTTAATATATTAGAAATAGTAATATACAACTTTTCAATAACTAGTATTGAGAATCCACGCGTTGCGGATAAGCCATTACTATATACCTAATTTAAGTAATGAGTAAATTGCCATTTTAATCCATAAGTTTTTGTCTAAATTGCCATTTTAGTCCAAATACTATTTTTTTCTCCTATGGGTCCCTGTCCTTTCATTTTTCTTGCCATTTTGATCACATTGCTTAACTTAGTCTAAAAACCTGGTTATAATCAGGGGTATTTTTGCCATTAAATTATTATGAGGTTTATAAATTGTGTTGTAAACTACCCCTGGTTATCACTACACAACAGTTGTGCCAAAAATACGCTTGGTTATAACCAGATTTTTAGACTGAGTTAGGCAAAGTGATCAAATGGCAAGAAAATGGAAAAGTCAGGGACTCAAAGAAGAAAAAAACTATTTGAACTAAAATGACAATTTATACAAAACCTCAAGGACTAAAATTACAATTTACTCTTTAGGTCATAGTATGTCTAAAAATTATCTATTATCTATATGAATAGAAAGTTTGGATGAACAGTGCTATATGATAGAATATTGAGTAATTAATTTTTATTGAGAATTGAATAGAGTGTTTGGATAAGAGTGTCATGATAGAATATTGAGTAATTAATTATTGAGAATAAGAAAGTTATGAAGTGCTAAAATCGTAAAAAAGCTGCATAAATAGTTGATTTTTTTGGTTTTTTTTTTCTAATATATTTTTTATAGTTAGGTATTCAACCTTCATGTATAATCAAATTGCAAAAAGAGCAAAACATTTATAAAGAAAATGAATATCGTAACAAAACTTACTATTACATTATACATATTTAAAATAATAAGTATCCTAAACCTTAAACTTCAAACACATAAGAGATATTGTGCCGCTATCATAGCGAATTGAATCGAAACCAACCAAACAACAACGATATCGATGTCGGTATTTGATTTTATTGTTTTTTGTTTCGATAAACTGACACCATATCACTACCGTACCGTACCATATTGCACAACATCGATACTGGTATATGTATTTTATTTTATGGTTTTTGGTTTCGATACATGTTAATATGTAGATAAATGAATACCGTTGCCAGTAACATGATGTTCTGAACCGATCGGTACCTTTTGAACAACATCAGCGCCGATACCGATGTTCGTTTTTATCATTTCGGTTGATGTAAAACACTTGTTAATTTCTGTACCAAGTGCATGTATCGTAACGGTATTGTAACGAACCAAACCGATGACAATCGAATGCCGCGGTAATATACCGCTGCAACGCGCGGGCATATAACCTAGTTATAACTAAATAAACTAGCTTATAAATTTTATATTTATCCTTTTTCCATCATGGCATCAACCATGGGCCCATATAAACATTTTGAACTTACAAAAGAGATGGTAAGGCCCATACAACCCAGTCCTCATTATGTAAATAAGCAACAAAAAGAGGGCTAAATGTGACGACACAAACAAACCTGCAAAATCAACTAGAATCAAATTTGGGGACAATAATATGCTCGGAAAAGTTGAATGAGGCTCCGGCGAGAGAGAGAGTAGGTTTCAAAAGGGTGGTTGCCGCCACTCTTGCCACTTCATCATCCGATGGTTGAGCCAATGATTCCGTCCCCCATCGTGTAAGATTAAATATATTATGTTTAATATTTAATCAATAGCCATTATAATCATTTACATGATAGAGATCAAAATATATTAGAACCTATTATTTAATTAGTTGGTAATTGTTGATGGACCATATTACCCTTAGTAACTAATTAGGTTTCCTCCTGGGTGCTTATATAAGGAGAGTTATGTGGAGGTTTAAGGGTTACTCAGTTTCACAATTCACACCCCATAAGCCATAACATCATCACGAAACCTCCTCTCCTAACCGATACCCTTTTCGGTTTCTAAGTCACCATCATCAGTCAGCACCCTAAGGAGGAACCGAATCAAGATGACAGGCATGTCGAACTCTCTCACGGGATTCTCCTCTGCACTATCTGCGGTGACAGGTATGATTTATATTGTTTTCCTTTATGCATAAACAGAACTGAACCAACATGTGGTATCAGAGCATATGTTGATTAGTCAGTTCTGTTTTCGTATCCATAATTCTGGGATTGAAACTTGGAAAACGGAATTTTTTTGAAACCGTATGAACTTGACAGCCGGTTTCGAGTCATAAGAATCGACTCGAAATCATGATTTTCGATGAAAGGATTAATTGTTTGTTCACCGAATTAACTGGATCATGTTTTAGCCGAAATCTGTTTAGTAAAATTATTAAAAATTCAGGTTTTGGGTTCCAGAATTTTATTTTTTATGATTAGGGTTCATCATGTTTATGTGAAAAATTCGAATATTCTGTTATGTTTTGGAATATGATTTGGATTATTAAGTGTTTTTTCCTGATTTTGATCTAATTTTGTCCTCTAAAATTTTTAGAAAACTGTTAAAAGATAAAGAGATTGAAATTTTCGAAATCTGTTAACAAAATTAGATCAGCTTAAACAGGAAAGGATATCTCTTAATCCCTTAGATTTCGAATTTCGGTTATGATATCACAATTAACAGCTGTTAGCGAGGTTGCTACTCGAGACCACGAGGTTGCGACTCGCAACCATGAGGTTGCTACTCGCAACCATGAGGTTGCTACTCGCAACCATAACGTCATTAGTCGAGACCATGAGGTTGCTACTCGCAACCATAACGTCATGACTCGCAACCATGAGGTTGCTACTCGCAACCATAACGTCATTAGTCGCAACCATAACGTGATTAGTCGAAACCGTAGTTGCGACTCGCAACCATAACGTGATTAGTCGAAACCGTAGTTGCGACTCGCAACCATAACGTCATTAGTCGAAATCGTGGTTGCGACTCGCAATCTCATTATTGCGACTCGATCCGCGCTAACGGGTGGTTTGCTATTAAATAAATGGTTTTTGTAATTTACTTAGTTAATTAATCAGAATCAGATAATGTTTTACAAAACCAGAAATAGCTTAACTTGAATGAGCTTTTGATATATCATTTCTGGCCAAAGCTGACTTGATACATCTACTTATCATTCAAGTATTACGAAAAGCTATGCTAAGTGTGCATCATAAGCATGAATGTTTTAATATCTGGCCAAAGCTGATTTAATTCTTTCATAGATGGCATACTTAGCAAGTGCATAACTAAAGTGATTGTTTCAATTTCTGGCCAAAGCTGATTTGTTACAACCACTTTGCACATATGCTTAAATGATTACACTTCTGGCCAAAGCTGTTTTGTTTTCGTTTAAGTAGAATTTTTTTAGTTAAGTCTATTATTTTGATGTTAGTAATAGACATTATCACAGCTTCATTATGTAAAATGGTCATTATTTTGCCTGCCTTAGTTTAACGTGCCCATAGATCACATTAGTTTTCTTCCTTAGTATCATAACTTGCTCATCTTATTTCCACTATCAGCACCCAACTGCGGGATTCCACCTTTGACTGGTGATAACTTTGCTGCATGGAAGGATGCTCTCATGCTTACTCTCGGATTGCTTGATTTCGATTATGCTCTAAGAGAGAAAAAGCCAGCGGACCTTACCACTCAAAGTACTGCTGCTGAGCAGTTAACTCATGAAAAGTGGACTAGGTGTAACCGCATGTCTCTCATGTTTATGAAGCAATCCATAAGCAATGCAATCAGGGGAGCTATTCCTGATTCTGAAGATGCTAAAACCTACTTGGAACATGTGGAGGCTCAGTTCAAAGGGACGTCTAAGGCGCATGCTAGTACTCTTATTCTTAAGCTGGTGACGACTAAGTATGATGGGAGGAGCGGCATTCGCGAACACATCATGATGATGAATGACATGGCCAATAAGCTGAAGGGGCTGGAAATGGAAATCAGTGATGGTTTCCTTGTTCATTTCATCATTACTTCGCTTCCTTCTTCTTTTGAAGCATTCAAGATCAACTACAACACTCAGAAGGAAAAGTGGACGATGAGTGAGCTGGTCGCTATGTGCGTACAGGAGGAGGAGCGCATGAGGATGGATCGCACTACTGATGTTGCCAATTTCACTACCTCCAATCCTAAGAAAAGGAAGCACAATTATCAGAGGAAGGATGCTTCTAAAGTCCATAAGTCTAATCCTAACACTAATGCAAGTGCACCTTCCAGCTCTAAGAACTCCTTAGGCAGTATCCGCTGCAAGTTCTGTAAAAAGACAGGACACATGCAGAAGGAATGCCCTGACTTTAAGGAGTGGCTGGCTAAGAAAGGTAACGATTATTTTATGATACTTGAGTCCTATAATTTAAGTGTCCCTGCTAATTCTTGGTGGTTTGATTCTGGTTCTATGGTTCATGTTACCAATTCTACTCAGGGATTCCTTTCAATCCGGAAGCTGGAAAGAAACCAAAGAACGCTTAAGGTTGGGGATATTAGAAGTGAAGGCCATTGGAACATTACAATTAGTTATGAAAACTGGTTTATGTATTAAACTTTATGATACCTTATATGTTCCTGAGGTAACTCGGAACCTTGTATCAGGACCAAAGTTAGACATGGACGGTTTTATTGTTTCCCATGGTCATCGCCAACTCTCTATCCATTATGATTCTGTTCTTTATGGTACTGGTGTTCTGGATGGAGGTCTCTATAGATTAGAACTAGATGATGGCTTTTCCAAATCTTTGTTGTCATATAACATTAATGAATCACTCACAAAGATGGAAGAGAAACGAGACTTAGAGACTTCATCCATGTTGTGGCATCAGCGTTTAGGCCACATTTCAAAAGAGCGATTAAATCGTCTCGTAAAGGATGAAGTCTTACCTCCTCTCGATTTCTCTGACTTTGGAACATGTGTCAAATGTCTTAAAGGTAAAATGACATTAGCGAATAAGAAAGGTGCCACTAGGAGTTCTAATTTATTAGAACTCATTCACACTGACATTAGTGGTCCCTACCAAATCGCTGGCATAACAGGACATACTTCATTTATCACTTTTATTGACGATTATTCTCGTTACATGTACTTGTATCTCATTAAGGAGAAATCTGAATCTCTAACAACTTTTAAAGATTATAAGGCTGAAGTTGAAAAGCAATTAGATCGTCAGATTAAAGTTGTGAGATCAGATAGAGGCGGTGAGTATTATGGAAGGCATACTGATGTGGGTCAAGCTCCTGGTCCATTTTATGAGTTTTGTAAGGGCCAGGGGATTGTGAACCAATACACCATGCCTGGTACACCTCAGCAGAACGGTGTCGCTGAAAGAAGAAACCGTACCCTTATGAACATGGTGCGCAGTATGTTAGCCAACACTAACTTACCATTATTCCTCTGGACTGAAGCGTTAAAAGCAGCTGTTCATATACTCAATAGAGTTCCTTCTAAGTCTGTCCCTAAAACTCCTTATGAACTTTGGACAGGAAGGAAACCGAGTCTTAAATATATGAAAGTATGGGGCTGCATTGCTGAAGCAAAACTTTACAATCCTTTCCTAAGGAAACTTGACCCTAAGACAGTTACCTGTTTCTTTATCGGGTATCCTGAGAACTCTAAGGGTTATCGTTTCTATTGTCCTTCCCATGTCACCCGTATTGTTGAAACCAAGCGTGCCGCGTTCCTGGAGAATTTCAAGGTCAGTGGGAGCAGTACCAACCCTTACGAAGAATTGCAAGAAGTACAAGACGCGGGGGGGAGAGACTCGTCGCTTACCATTACTCCGATTACTCCTCTTGTACCCAATGCAATTATTGCACCTGAAGCTACTGCGCCAACTCCAAATTCACCTCTACAATCAGAACCCATTATACCTCATGACGAAGGCACATCAAACGCTCAAAACCAAGACAACGCTGAACCCGATAATCTACTCAGGAGGTCATCCAGGCAAAGAAGGCCTCCTAACTGGGATGATTATGTTACCTACCTGACTGAAATGGATCCCGGAAAGCTCAATGATCCTATCTCTTACAATGAAGCCATTAGCAGTGATCAGTCTTCTGAATGGAATAAAGCAATGATTGATGAGCTTGAATCCATGAAGAAAAATGACGTTTGGGATTTGGTAGAATTACCCAACGGAGTCAAACCCGTAGGATGCAAATGGGTGTTCAAAACAAAACTGGATCCGAATGGTAACGTTGAACGCTACAAAGCGAGATTGGTTGCAAAGGGCTACACTCAGAAAGAGGGAATTGATTATCAAGAGACGTTTTCACCTGTCTCTCGTAAAGATTCATTAAGGATCGTCATGGCCCTAGTAGCTCATTTCGACTTAGAGCTGCATCAGATGGACGTTAAAACCGCTTTCCTTAACGGAGACTTGGACGAAGATGTTTACATGAAGCAACCTGAAGGCTTTGAGCCTGAAGGTCAGGAGCATCTAGTCTGTAAGCTGAAGAAATCCATTTACGGGTTAAAACAAGCATCACGTCAGTGGTACCTCAAGTTTGATGAAGTCATGAAGAAGCAAGGTTTTATGAAGAATCAAGTGGATCAATGCACCTACCTCAAGATGAGTGGGAGCAACTTTACTATACTTGTCCTTTACGTTGACGACATTCTATTGGCAAGTAATAGTTTAGACATGTTGCATGAGTCGAAGCGGTTACTCTCGCATAACTTCGACATGAAGGATCTCGGAGATGCGTCTTACGTCATTGGCATCGAAATTCACCGAGATAGAAACAAAGGGATCTTAGGATTGTCCCAAAGGGCCTACATAGATCGTGTCCTTACACGGTATAACATGCAACAGTGCAAACCCTCCGTCGCTCCAGTAGTTAAGGGAGATGTTTTCGGTTCGTTTCAGTGTCCGACAACAGAGGTTGAGAAGGAGCAAATGAGCCAGATACCTTATGCATCAGTAGTCGGGAGCTTGATGTATGCTCAAGTCTGTACTCGTCCAGATATCGCTTATATTGCTGGAATGCTAGGCCGTTATCAGACTAATCCTGGCCTAGATCACTGGAAAGCAGCTAAGAAGGTACTTCGATATCTACAAGGGACGAAAGACTATAAGCTGACTTATAGAAGAAGTGATCATTTAGAAGTGGTGGGCTATTCTGATTCTGACTTTGCCAAATGCAAAGATGACAAGAAATCCACTTCGGGCTATATCTTTATGTTAGCAGGCGGCCCTATCTCTTGGAAGAGTCATAAACAACAGTTGACCACAACTTCCACAATGATGGCAGAGTACATTGCTGTCTATAACGCAACCTGTCATGGAATGTTGATTAGAAATCTGGTCACTGGACTCAAAATCGTTAATTCCATTTCTAGACCATTGAAGCTTTACTGTGATAATTCAGCTGCCGTTAGTTTCTCGAACAGTAACAGTTCGACTGGAGCTGGTTTATATCTCGATACGAAATATCTGTTTGTACGTGAACGTGTTGAGGAAAATAATCTTTGTATCGAGTATATTAGTACTAAGGATATGCTTGCGGATCCGATGACTAAAGGTCTCCCTCCTAAGGTTTACGAAGAACATGTTCGGAATATGGGATTATGTAAAGACCTTATTTGAGCATATTGTACTAGCTTATGTTTTATGTTTAATGAAATTTCCTCAAGTTTGATTTTGTATGTCTATTAGAATATGTTCAACCGGTATAATGGCATATAGACAAATAAATAAAAGTTACAAATCAAACAAAGGGCTTACGTGTATTTTGATCATGATGATTAGGTTTTAAATTAAGGCTATAGTATGATTAATGGGGGTCCTGAGTCGCATAATGATTCAACGGCTGTATTTCTCTGCTATAGTACTTGTTTAAGGCTAAAATGAGTGTTAACTCCTGATCAGGCTTATCTAATACTCATAGTAAATGATTACTCGGCTAAGTGGGAGAATGTAAGATTAAATATATTATGTTTAATATTTAATCAATAGCCATTATAATCATTTACATGATAGAGATCAAAATATATTAGAACCTATTATTTAATTAGTTGGTAATTGTTGATGGACCATATTACCCTTAGTAACTAATTAGGTTTCCTCCTGGGTGCTTATATAAGGAGAGTTATGTGGAGGTTTAAGGGTTACTCAGTTTCACAATTCACACCCCATAAGCCATAACATCATCACGAAACCTCCTCTCCTAACCGATACCCTTTTCGGTTTCTAAGTCACCATCATCAGTCAGCACCCTAAGGAGGAACCGAATCAAGATGACAGGCATGTCGAACTCTCTCACGGGATTCTCCTCTGCACTATCTGCGGTGACAGGTATGATTTATATTGTTTTCCTTTATGCATAAACAGAACTGAACCAACACATCGTTCATCAACAACCCTTCAACAGCACTAACAGCAACAGCAATGCCAATACCAACACCCCCTATCTCTCTCTCTTTCTCTATATATGTATGTATATCTATGCCTCTGCATCTGTGTTGGTGATGAAGATTTCTTTCTTTCTGCATCATATGATATATTATTATTCCGAGCATAATAACAATAAAGTTAGCGGACATTGTGTGAAAGTGGGCCCGTATCTTGGCAAGGCAACACGGGTTGTGATGCAGCCATGGCGGAGCCCCACCCACTTTGTCCGCTTTCATATTTGCAGATCTGAGCCTAAAACACACACAAAGTTTTCTTTTCACTCAGTCACGAGTTGTAATTTATTAACTAAACAAAAGATTCAGTCAAAATGAGGCTATTTCAGAGGAGAAGGTTTTTAAGGGTTGTTGACCTCCTCTATTAAACTCCGATTTTGACTTCATTAAAGTCAAACATCGTTCTTTCAAGCCAATGATTTTCTTCATAAGTCAACAACCCTTCATCTTTCCTAACTACAGATATTATTATAGCCTAGTGGCATCTTGGGTGGGTTAAGATTAGGTTCTGGGTTCGATTCCCAAGGGGGTTTCCCATATTCATTGGGCTTCCTCCTGAATTGGTGTATAAACATTATGCCTACTGGAGATGGATATGATCGGTATTTCCGCTGGTGGCACGATGATACTCCGGTGATCCAAATTTGCCGTTCAAAAAAAAAAAAAAAACTCGGGAACACAGCGTTAGTAATCTGTTTACATGTGTTGTAACTAGTGGAATTCCTCGTTTGTTGGATTAAGTTTGTCGGTTGATGATGATCAGGGGCGGAGGATAATGTTGACCCTGGTGGCCCTGTCTCCATCGATTTTTCGCTCTTAATTTTACTGAAAATTTCTGATTTTCTTTTGTAGCGTAATATATTGGATTTTTAATAGTTTGGCCACCAGTGATTTGGATTTTGAGAGTCTGGCCCCAACTGAGTTTTCGTTCCAGCTTCGTCACTGATGATGATGATTTGATTAGCTTTAAGAGGCTGTGATGATGAATTTCAATGTGTCTGATTGAAATCGAGCAAAGATGAGATTATCGGCATCTTGGCGGGGCAACCCGGATGGTCATGTGGTTTCACATGGCAACCGATAAGTATGCAGCCATGGCGTATTTATCCTTTTTTGTTTGATTGTTTACAGATCTGAGCCTCAAATTGTTTTATCCCAAATTTTAATCACTAGTTTAAGCTTGACTCTAATCGATTAGCTCATGAGCAGTTCAGCTCATTTACAGCCCTAGTATTAGCGGGATCTTGGTTTAAAAAAGTGCGCCTATGTGCAAAGCGCAACATGTTTTTCAAAAGGTGCACCCGAGGCGTGATTTCTTTGCAAAAACTTGACCATGAGGTGCGCGCCTCATGTATTTCTCATATTTTGGCGCAGCAGGTTGTTGTACAACATGCTTTTTAGGTTGTATATGTAAGTAATTTCCATTTTAAAAATATATAAAGCGTACTTGTCTCCGAATATTGGGTAAATCATGCTTGGCGCCTCGGTTCTGGTGATTTGAACACATTTGAGATTATGTGTATCTTGGCAGGGCAACTGGGATGGTGATGTGAAACAAGGTTCTATATCTCTCTGTTTTGCATTGCATCTAGTAAGTTTGCAGCCATGGCGGTGTATCTGTTTTGTTCCGTTGTTTACAAAGTTGAGCCTCGTAATGACTGTATTGGATCATGTTGAATGTTGAACTGATGAGTTGTCTCTATTTGCTCCCCGGTAATCTGTGTTTAAAAAAGCGCGCTTAAAGCGAGCTTTAAGCGTGAAGCGCTGAAGCGCTGGAAACATCGCTTTTTTTGGTCTGAAGCGTTACATTACGTGAAGCGCTGTGAAGCGAGCTTTAAGCGCGAAGCGATGATGGTTTGAAGCGACGCTTCAGCCCAATCAGGTCACATTTAGGCCATTTTTTAAGGCCAACAGTCTTTAAATAGGGTTAAATGAGGCCTGTTTCTTTACCTTAAGTGTGTTTCGACTTTTATTTATGTTTTAACTATGTTTTTTATGTGTTAAGTGTGTTTTTTAATCATGTTTTTGTGCTTGTTATTGATTAACAAGTAGAATAGGTCATATTGATATGTACAATATTTATTTTTTTATTTTTTAATTTTGAGCGCTTCGTATACGTGAAGCTCTCGCTTCGCGCTTGAAGCTTCGCTTAAAGCTTTTGGAACCAAAACGCTTCGGAGCGCTTCGCGCTTTTTTAAACCAAGCCGGTAATCAACCACAGCACTCTTAGATGGAAAACATATGGTATTTTTGTTTAAGAGTTGTTGACCTCCTCTACCAAGTCAAACTTTGACTTTATTTAAGTGAAACATTGTTCTTTCAAGCCAATGATATTCTTTATAAAGCAACAATCCTTCATGTTTCCTAACTACAGATAATAATATTGTTGTTATTATTATTATTAAACTCCGGGAACACAGCATTTGTAATCCTTTTAGTTTGTGTTGTAACTAGTGGAAATTCCCCGCGCGTTAGATTAAGTTTGTCTGTTGAAGGTGAAGATGATGATTTAATGAGTTTTAAGAGGCTGTGATCTATGCGGTTAATGCGGTAAATTATCGGATATCGATCAAGGACCGATATTTGAGATATAGGTTACTTCGGTGAGATATCTGTAATTTTAATATGATTCAGAATTTATATATATAGCAACTTAACACTAACGATTCAGTGATATATTGGTTATATCGTCAAATATCGCCGAGAATATCGGTACCGATATTCGACACCGATATCTACATAGGGACCTATGCACTCAATCTCGGCGATATATCGGTTTGAAAAATCGGTAATAATATCGGTGGCGATAATATCGGTGATATATACCGATATATCGCCGATATTTTGTATTTCTGATATTGGTCATCTCACCGATAATATCGACAGGCCCAACTGTAGCCACATAATTCGCTCGTGATAGAGAAGAAATGGTGGCTAATCGAAGTTGTTGAATCGAAGCTTTCCTGCTGATCGAACCTTACCTTCCCTGCTGAATCGTAGAATGAAAGAAGATCTGTCTGTCGGCTGTTTGTTTTTTAGGTTTAGAAGATGAGATTATCCGCATCTTGGCGGGGCGTCCCAGATGGTCATGTGGTTTCACATGGCAACCGGTAAGTATGCAGCCATGGCGGATTTATCCTCTCTGTTCATTTGTTTACAGATCCGAGCCTCAAATTGTTTTATTCCAAATTTTAATCACTAGTTTAAGCTTGACTCTGATCGAGTAGCTCATGAGCAGTTCGGCTCGTTTACAGCCCTAATATTAGCGGGATCTTGGTTTAAAAAAGTGCGCCTATGCGCAAAGCGCCACATGTTTTTCAAAAGGCGCACCCGAGGCACGATTTCTTTGCAAAAAGTTGACCATGAGGCGTGCGTCTCATGTATTTCTCATATTTTTGTGCAGCAGGTTGTTGTACAACATGCTTTTTAGGTTGTACATGCATGTAATTTCCATTTTAAAAATATATGAAGCTTACTTGTCTCCGAATATTGGGTAAATGATGCTTGGTGCCTCGGTTCTGGTGATTCGAACACATTTGAGGTTATCTGCATCTTGGTAGGGTAACTCGTAATGACTGTATTGCATCTAGTAAGTCTGCAGGCATGGCGGTGTATCTGTTTTGTTCCGTTGTTTACAAATTTGAGCCTCGTAATGACTGTATTGGATCATGTTGAGCTGATGTTTTTTGTCCCTATCTACATATCTATACGTATGCATCTGTGTTGGTGATGAAGATTTCGTTCTGCATATAGTATATTATTATTTCAAGCATAATAATAAGTTAGCGGGCATTGTGTGAAAGTGGGCCTGTATCTTGTATCTTGGCGGGGCAACACGGGTTGTGATGCAGCCATGCCAGTGTCCGATCCACTTTGTCTGTTTTCATATTTGCAGATCTGAGCCAAAAAACACACACAAAGTTTTATTTTCACTCAAACGAAATGAGGCTATTTCAGAGGAGAAGGTTTTTTTAAGGGTTGTTGAGCTCCTCTACTTGGTCCGAATTTGACTTTATTTCAGTCAAACATCGTTCTTTGAAGCCAATGATTTTCTTCATAAATCAACAACCCTTCATCTTTCCAAACTATAGATAATATTATTGTTATTATTATTTTAGTTAACATACAATATGGATGGAGTTAAGGCCGTGGAGCAAACTGGCGACACAACCGAAACATCAGGGAGTAAAATGGCTATTTTTAAAGGATTGGGGCAAAACCATTAAAACGACCAAACCACAGAGAGCAAAACGGAAGTTTACTCTTATTATTATTATTAAACTTGGGAACACAGTGTTTGTAATCAGTTGTGTTGTAACTAGTGGAAATTCCCCGTGCGTTGGATTAAGTTCATCTGTTGAAGGTGAGGATGATTATTTTTTAAGAGGCTGTGATCTATGTAGTTAATGCGGTAAAATATCAGACCGATATCTGAGATATAGGTTATCTCGGTGAGATATCGGTAATTTTGATATCATGCAGAATTCATATATATAGCAATTTAACACTAACAATTCAGTGATATTGATTATATCGGTCAAATATCGGTGATATACTGGTTATCTCTTGATGTTGATGATGATGATGATTTGATGAGTTTTGAGAGGCTGTGATGATGATTTTTAATGTGTCCGAGTGATTTTGAGTAAAGATGAGATTATCTGCATCTTGGCGGGGCAACCCGGATGGTCATGTGGTTTCACATGGCAACGGGTAAGTATGCAGCCATGGCAGATTTATCCTCTTTGTTCTATTGTTTACATATCTGAGCCTCAAATTGTTTTATCTCGATTTTTAGTCGCTTGTTTTTTACTGAATTTTGATCAAATTTAACAGCTATTCTGCAACCACACTACCGTTTTGCTATAATCTCAACAATAGAGGAAAAGAAAAACTAAACACAAATTGGATCAAAGATTAATCAAAACTTAAAGGCTCGGGCCTCACTAAGGCATATTCCAGCCCCGACCCAGCCAAATTCTGAGAATTTTGGCTGGCAAACTGGTCTAAACTATCCCAAAAGAAGTCTAAAACCCCCAAAAAATGGCATGTTTATGCTATGCGCCTTGTGTCTTGGGTCCTCACTTTTTAAGTGCCTTGTGCCTTTCACAACTATGATATGAACCTGAGCTACTGTTTTTAAACAACTGTACTCAGATGTCATGAAATGATGCAATATCTATGACTCTTAAGTCTGTTTTTTACTTTATTTTGTCAAACAAAGGTAATTTTAGGCCTTTGTTTTTGAGATGTCTAACAGCCATTTGGTTTAAATTTTGATAATATTTTCTATGGTGAATGCAAGTGGCAATGAATCTATGATGATAGAAAGGTTTAACTATACTTTATCTATCTATATCTATGCCTCTGCATCTGTGTTGGCGATGAAGATGTTGTTCTGCGTATAATATTTCGAGCATGATAAGTTAGCGGACATTGTGTGGAATTGGGCCCGTATGGCAACACAGGTTGTGATGCAGCCATGCCGGAGTCCCGTCCACTTTGTCTTTTTTCATATTGCAGACCTGAGCCAAAACAACACGTTTTGTTCTTCAGCTTTATTTTCACTCAGACGATATGAGGCAATTCAGAGGAGATGGAAGAAACAGGTTTTTTAAGAGTGGTTGCCTTCCTCTGTCAATTATGGGTCTACAGATCGACGATAATATCGGTACCGATATTCTGACCCATAATTGACACCGATATTTTACATGGGGACTGATAACCGATATTAACTGCATAGGGATAAACAACTATGAAGTCCAGATCTGTAGACAATCGAACGAACAGAGACGATAAACACAAATGGCGGTGTTCTATCTTGCTTTTAAATAGCATGAGGCGATTTGAGGTGTCTAGGTTCCGATAGTCAAGGAACGAACCTCACGTATACAAGGTGTAGCTTTATGTACAGTCAGAAGCTGCATCTCTCTCAACTGTTATACATATCATAACATCATCCTTTTTTATGAATTTCTTCATATCCATTTGGTTTTTTTTACACATCAGCCTCTTGCTTACCCTACTATTGACTAATTTTGACCCGGATGTGCATGAGGCGCCACCTCTAGGCCCTGAGGCGTTTTCCATATTGCCTAGTGCCTCAAGCACGCTTTCTTTAAAATAAAGTTTCAAATTATGCAATTTCAGTGTTTTTAGGAGTGGTTGCACCCTTTTGTTCGGAGTGAAGTCCTATTTTGACTTTTATTATTAATCAAATGTGGCTCTTTGACGCCAACGATTTTCAGTAATAAACACTATGGATTTAACTACATTTTCCAAATACAGAAAAATTACACTGAATCTTCAATATATGTTCCTGTAGAATGATGATTTGTTGCGTTTTAAGAGGCTGTGATGATGGATTTCATTGTGGTCAAGTTGAGAAAAGTTGGGATTATCCGCATCTTGGCGGGGCAGTCTACATGGTCATGTGAAATAGTCTTGTTCTTTCACTTTGTGACCTGTGTGTTTGCAGCCATGGCGGATTTATCCTCTTTCTTTGATTGTTTACAAATCTGAGCCTCAATTCACGCTGCTGCAATAAGTATTTTCGACCAATATACTTATAAGTCGTTCGATTCAAGTTATGTTTTATGTCTAGTCTGTGTTGGGATTTGAACCCTGGCCTGGAACCAGCCTAAACTTATCCTAAAAGAAGCCTAAAACATGTCTAAACCCCCAAAAAATGGCATGTTTATACTATGCGCCTTGCTTATCTCGGGTCCTCACTTTTTAAGCGCTTTGTGCCTTTGACAACTATGAAAGCGGGTCGTATCTTGGCAAGGCAACACAGGTTGTGATGCAGCCATACTGGAGTCCAATCCACTTTGTCCGCTTTCATATTTGCAGATCTGAGCAAAAATTGTTTTATCCTAATTTTTAATCACTCATTTAAGCTCGACTCGATTTAAATAGCTCATGAGCGGTTCGGCTCGTTTACAGCCCTAGCTATGAATCCATGACATGATGACGATGGTGGTGATCGTGATACAGATAACAATTCATACGCAGAGCCTTATTTCAAGCCCCTGCGCTTTTGGTAGCATAAGACACACATTTTTCAAAATGCGCCTCAGAGGCATGATTTCTCGGAAAAAAATTGACCCTAAGGCGTGCGCCCCATGCATTTCGCCTGTTTTTCATGCAACAGGTTGTACATGTATATATAAAGCTTTTGTGTTGGCACCTCGGTTTTAGACCTTGGTGCTTTTGTGCGCTTGTCGCTTTTTATGAACACGGGTGGGATCTTACTGGGCTGGTTGGTTTGTTTGTTTGTGTTATTCTGAATATTTGGTGATTTAAAAGGCTATGATGATAAGTTGTAGTGATTTATCTAGTGATTCAACCAAATTTGAGATTATCTACATCTTGGCGTGGCAACTCGGATGGTTATATGAAACACAGATCTATATCTCACTGTTTTACACTGCATCTAGTGAGTTTGCAGCCATGGTGGTGTATCCATAGTCACATAATTCGCTCGTCATGGCATGATTTTCGTTTTGGTTCGTCCGATCCAATTCGCGGTACGAAAACGTTCCAGGTTCGCTTGGGATCGCGTTTCCGATGACCATATTGGCGTTCCGAAAAAACAATTCAATCGTAATAGAGAAGAAATGGTGGCTAAACAAAGTTGCTGAATCGTAGCTTACCTGCTGATCGAACCTTACCTTCCCTGCTGAATCGTAGGAGAATAGACTGAATTGTTAGTGTTAAATTGCTATATATAAGACTTAAAACACTTAATTTGTTATTGGATCTCATTGTGCTGATGATTTTTGTCCGTATTGTTCAGCGTTAATAAACAGCCCTCGAGGGACGGAAACCAAAAGGTTAATTAAGCTGATGATTTTTGTCCCTATTGTTCTTTGAGTAAATTACTTTTTGAGTCCCTGTGTTTTAGTGGTTTTAACCACTTGAGTCCAAAATCAAAAAGTTTAACGCCCCGAGTCCCTAGTCATTTATTTTATAACGTTTTGAGTTCAATTTTGTTCGTTTTATAACGATTTGAGTCCAAAAAATTGGACTCAAAAGGTTAAAATCTGGACTCAAATGGTTATAAAAAAAGTGTCTAGAGACTCAGGGCGTTAAACATTTTGATTTTGGACTCAAATGATTAAAACCGCTAAAACACAAGGACTCAAAAAGTAATTTACTCTTGTTCTTTCTTTCACTGTTTGATGGCAAACATGTTTGCAGATCAGAGCCAAAAACACACACAAAGTTTTATTTTCACTCCTCCAAAATGAGGCTATTTCAGAGGAGAAGGTTTCTAAGGGTTGTTGACCTGACCTCCTCCATCAAACTCCGATTTTGACTTTATTCAAGTCAAACATCATTCATTGAAGCCAATGATTTTCTTAATAAGTCAACAACCCTTCATCTTTCCAAACTACAGATATTATTATAGCCTAGTGGCATCTTGGGGTGGGATAAACTTTGGGACCAATAGGTTCTGGGTTCAAATTTGCCGTTCAAAAAAAAAAAAAAAAAATCGGGAACACAGCGTTAGTAATCTGTTTACTTGTGTTGTAACTAGTGGAATTCCTCGTGTGTTGGATTAAGTTTGTCTGTTGATGATGATCAGGGGTGGAGGATAATGGTGACCCGGGTGGCCCTGTCCCCATCGATTTTTCGCTCTTAATTTTACTGAAAGTTTCCGATTTTTTTGTAGCGTAAAATATTGGATTTTTAATAGTTCGGCCACCATTGATTTGGATTTTGAGAGTCTGGTCCCAACTGAGTTTTCGTTCCAGCTCTGCCACAGATGATGATGATTTGATGAGTTTTACAAGGCTGTGATGATGACTTTCAATGCTTCTGAGTGAAATCGAGCAAAGATGAGATTGTCCGTATCTTGGCGGGGCAACCCGGATGGTCATGTGGTTTAACATGGCAACCGGTAAGTATGCAGCCATGGCGTATTTATCCTCTCTGTTTGATTGTTTACAACATCTGAGCCTCAAATTGTTTTATCCCAAATTTTAATCACTCATTTAAGCTTGACTCTAATCGAGTAGCTCGAGAGCAGTTCAGCTCGTTTACAGCCCTAAAATAAGCGGGGTATTGGTTTAAAAAAGTGCGCTTATGCGCAAAGCGCAACATGTTTTTCAAAAGGCGCTCCCGAGGTGTGATTTCTTTGTACATGAGGCGATGTATTTCTCATATTTTTGTGCAGCAGGTTGTTGTACAACATGCTTTTTAGGTTGTACATGCATGTAATTTCCATTTTAAAAATATATAAAGCGTACTTGTCTCCGAATATTGGGTAAATGATGCTTGGCGCCTCGGTTCTGGTTATTTGAACACATTTGAGATCATGTGTATCTTGGCAGGGCAACTGGGATGGTGATGTGAAACAAGGTTCTATATCTCTCTGTTTTGCATTGCATCTAGTAAGTCTGCAGGCATGGCGGTGTATCTGTTTTGTTCCATTGTTTACAAATTTGAGCCTCGTAATGGCTGTATTGGATCATGTTGAGCTGATTTTTTTGTCTCTATCTACATATCTATACATCTGCATCTGTGTTGGTGATGAAGATTTCGTTCTGCATAATAATAAATTAGTGGACATTCTGTGAAAGTGGGCCTGTTTCTTGGTGGGGCAACACGAGTTGTGATGCAGCCGTGCCGGATCCCCACCCACTTTGTCCGCTTTAATATTTGCAGATCTGAGCCTAAAAACGCACACGAAGTTTTATTCACTCAAACAAAATGAGGCTATTTCAGAGGAGAAGGTTTTTAAGGGTTGTTGACCTCCTCTACCAAATCTGATTTTGACTTTATTTAAGTCAAACATCGTTCTTTGAAGCCAATGATTTTCTTCATAAATCAACAACCCTTCATGTTTCCAAAATACAGATAATATTATTGTTATTATTATTATTAAACTTGGGAACACAACGTTTGTAATCCTTTTAGTTGGGTTATAACTAGTGGAAATTCCCCGCACGTTGGTGTAAGTTTGTCTGTTGAAGGTGAGGATGATCATGATTTTTAAGAGGCTGTGATCTATGCAGTTAATGCGGTAAAATATCGGATCTCAGTTGCGATATAGGTTATCTTAGTTGCGGTGTGCACATATAATGTATATATGTGTGAGCCCTCAGGGTGCAAAAGTGAAATTGCACTAATTTTAACGTTATTTTACTAATTTCGTGAAAATAACGTCAAAAGAGGCGGACGGTTAATCATGCATCAGGTGGTGGCGTTGATAGCCGAAAGACAAAAGGGTACATGCACTAATCGGCCTTTGTCCCGATTGTTGAGTGTTATGTGTGCCTTATGTCCAAAGCTTGATGCATAATTACTATCGAGCTGGGGCTGAAGCGGCCTCTCTATTCCTACAGGGTAGAGGTAAGGCTGTCTACATCGTACCCTCCTCCGATCCTACCTTGGCTTTGCTATTGGTGGGATTTACTGAGTATGATGATGATGATATCTCGGTGAGATATCGGTGATTTTAATATCATGCAGAATTCATATATATAGCAATTTTAAAACTAATAATTCAATGATATATTGGATATATCAGTGATATATTGGTTGTCTCTTGATGTTGATGATGATGATGATTTGATTAGTTTTAAGAGGCTGTGATGATGAACTTCAATGCGTCAGAGTGAAATCGAACAAAGATGAGATTATCCACATCTTGGCGGGGCAACCCGGATGGTCATGTGGTTTCACATGGCAACGGGTAAGTATGCAGCCATGGCGGATTTATCCTCTTTGTTCTATTGTTCACATATCTGAGCCTCAAATTGTTTTATCTCAATTTTTAGTCACTTGTTTTTATTGAATTTTGATCAAATTTAACAGCTATTCTGCAACCACACTACCGTTTTGCTATAATCTCAACAATAGAGGAAAAGAAAAACTAAACACAGATCGGATCAAAGATTAGTCAAAACTTAAAGGCTCGGGCCTCACTGCCATCCAGGCATATGATGATAAGTTGTAATGATTTATCTAGTGATTCAACCAAATTTGAGATTATCTACACCTTGGCGTGGCAACTCGGATGGTTATGTGAAACAAAGATCTATATCTCACTGTTTTACACTGTATCTAGTGAGTTTGCGGCCATGGTGGTGTATCTCTTTTGTTCGGATGTTTACATATCTGAGCCTTATAATGAACGTATTGGATCATGTTGACCTGATGGCAAACATTTGGTATCTATACATATAATAAAGTAAATCACATGAGGACACATGGCATTTTATGAGTTGATCTCAATTATTTTTTCCCTCCTAAATAAATAGATATAGATAATATTTTTTTAATAAGATTCAAATAAAAGAAAGGAAAATTGGTATTTAATAAACCAAGCTTTAACCAGTTGGTAAATAATAATCCAACCTACAGAATTGGTATATAATAATCCTACCTATCAACATGTTGGTACTCAATAAACTTTCGTTAATTTTTTTGTTTTTAAGTTTTATTTATTACACAAATAGTCCCTGTAGTTGTAATTTACTAGTTTTAACTATTTTATAAACCTCAAATCGTGGAAAAGGAGGATTTTCGTTTGGTTTTTTTGTTTCATAAAATAGTTAAAACTAGTAAATTACAACTACAGGGACTGTTTGTGTAATAAATAAAACATAAAAACTAACTTCAGTTAAAAAAAATTAACAGAAGTTCATTGAGTACCAAAATATTGATAGGTAGGATTATTATATACCAATTCTGTAGGTTGGATTATTATTTACCAACTGGTTAAAGCTTGGTTTATTAAATACCAATTTTCCATAAAAGAAATTATTTTAATACATGAATTTTATCTTTTTATCCTTTACCCTAAATAAATAGATATAGATTATATCTCAAATAAAAAATATACTATTTTAGTCCATAAACTTTATCTTTTACCATTTTGTTTTCCATTTATATTTATCATATCTTTGCTTTATAGTAGAGATTAATAAAATTCAATTATAATAAAATAAACATGTAAATAACTATTCCATTTATATTTATCATATCTTTGCTTTATAGTAGAGATTAATAAATTATAATAAAATAAACATGTAAATAACTAATGGCTTTACTAACGTTTTAGACTTTTAATGTAAAAATATCAATAAAATATAAGTAATAATAAAATAAATATATAAGAACTAAAGTTGGTAGGCGTAATCCATATGAGATTATTTTGTTTAGATTTTTTTTGAATTTTTTTATTGTTAGTTATTTTTACAAATTAATCATTTTTAATTAGTTGCTTTTATAGGCGAGATCGTATACTTCCATATGGTAAGGGGATGCGACAAACGAGCTGAGATACTTTCACTTTGTCATTAGACTTATGTAGTATGTATATGCAACTTTCTTTTATGCACGTTTAGTTTTAGTTTCAATCAAGACCATTCAACATTCAAAAGACAAGGTAAGAGATTGCACCAAAGGCTACAACCATTGAAGTTGTAGAGAGGAATAATGTGAAAAGACCAAAAATCAACCTTCTTGGTAAACTGACCAGAAAATCTTTTTCGGAAAAACGTGTAGTGAGGATTGATAAGAATAGTAATAGTGCGGTAGCGGCTGTAAATAGTGAGAATGCATTGGTTACAGCAAAGATAGTGAAGGCAATTTGTTTTTTCAACAATGGGATGCCGGATTCTTGATTGCTTCCTCCAGGTACTGTGATTGCTGCTGCAAATACGACGGTGACAATTAATGCAGCAGTGATGCTGCATGATTCCGCTGTTGTTTTCGTCCAGTTTTCTCCTTGCTTCATCAAATCCGCGTGTTCTCTTTCGAACACCATTGCTGGTGTCTCCATATACATATTTTTTTGTTGATGTTCTAAAGGTAACATTAAACTCTTCACTTCCTAGATAAATCAACTGAGTTATACCTTATGCAAATTAAACAACACGAAGATTGATAGCTCATACCTCATGCCATTGGAGCTCACGTTGTAGTTGAAGTGCTACACCTGTAGTGCGACCAAGTACAAATGAGGGTGCCAATTTTCCAGCCAAGTGCACCAGATTATTCATAGAAGAATCTTTTATTGTTCTATAAGGCTCTATACGCTCAACTATGTGACGGATAAGGTTGTAAACTTTTTCTGAACGATTTATTATTGCTAACTGAATAACATTGTGGCCTTCTTCATCCTTACAGTTGATTGTGTCTGGTGCCCAATATAGAATTTCATCAACAACCTGGTAAGCATCTTGGCGTACGGCTTCAAGAATTGGTTGATAGTAGCTAGACCTTGATGCGCCCATCTGATCACATATCAAGCTCAAAATCTTCTTCGCTTCTTTGTACTCCTTTTTCTTCTTCTCTATATTCTTGATTGGAGACACTACAATTTATGAAATGATTGTAAAGTTGGTGGTAATTATTTCAAGTTTCCGTCTGAAAAGTGATCAATGTGTATGCACTTACTTATAATTTCTAAAACCTTCCACAGAAGGAAATAAAACATAGAGAAGGGGAAACGAAGCACCAACACGAGAAGACAAAACAACGCATATATTGGATAGAGGGTGGCTATAGTTGGGACTGCACAACAAACAACAAAATTTATTTAAGGGTAAGAATAGGGTAAAAAGTCAATTTGGCCTAAGAAGTGTAAAAAAGAAATTAAGGTATGGTATTTTAAATTTTTAGGAATGGCGTTCTTGTATAACACTGTTTGTGCATACAAATTTTAAATACCATGCCTAAAAGTCTAAAACTACTTTTACATTTTTTTTTTTACGAAAAACTGATTTTTAGCCAATCTCAAACCATTATTTGATACTATTCGAAGAAGATTTGAGTGTATATAGTTGATTGCTCACCAAGTAAAATCATAAAGAAGTTCCCCAACCAGCTGCAACATGTGTTTTTAAAGCTTTTAGCAACCCGGATGACGTCTTCGACACAATTAAACAAATCATCATAATGAAATAGCATAGAACCTCTCACGACTATTCTTTGACGGACATTGTCTAAAGCTGAAAGATAGACAAGATCGATCAGTGGAACAAATGTATCCACAGAGTTTATGAAATCTTTTTGAGAAAAAAAGTTATAGAAATACATGGATAGATAGAAGATTCCGTGAAGCCAAGATCGGTTGGAAAGGTTTTAGCTATTGTCATCAATATCTGGTCATCCTCCATAACAGACTTAGGAAAATTGTTTAGCAATACCAAAGTTAAGTCTGCATAAATTAATATTAGAAAGTATGAGAATACAATAACAACAACTCTACCCAGTACAATCCCACCCGTAGCCAAGCTCTTGGTGGGGTCTGGGTAGGGTGGGACGTAGGCCAGCCTCGCCTCAAAGACTGCTTTCAATGAGAACCCCAACTCCAAAGCTAATTAGAAAGCATGAGAATATTTTAACGTTTAATATATAGGCTCACCATATCGTTTCGTCAACATGGCAATTTGACAGCATTTTGCTGATAGGCTCGTGGATAGTTGCTTAAATGTTGGGGTGTGAATTTCAACAAATAAGCATATGTGTTGAGCTTCATATTGTTGTAAGCAACATCCAATGGTGATTGTGCTTTATAGTCTAGATTCGACAACAGTTTTTCCCTATTCTGAACCAAGAGTTGGGCTGCATATGTGTTATCAACCTGGGCAGCAACATGAAGTGCTGTTCGGCCAGCATTGTTTTTCTTTTCGACTTCTTCTCCGTTCTTAAAAAATAACAGTAGCTGTTCAACAAAATAGTCGTGGCCCATTTCAACCGCTAAGTGAAGCATTGTGTTGCCATTTTCGCAGATTGCCTTTGTAGCTGCATCTTTATGGTGTTTCAATATCGATTTTGCTTTCCACCAACGTCCTTCCATGGTAGCTTCGTACAACTTTATCTTTCGTGTGAGGTTTTCCGTGCTTGCGATTTCTGGAACTCTTACAAATTCTGTTCTGACCATAAAATCTGGTGAAGAGCCCGCTGCATTTCATTTCAATATTTCAAAAGGTGACCTCAATTCACCAAAAAAAGAACTACCTTCTAACATGGCTTAAGATAGTATTTACAATGCTTTGCAAAGAAAAGAATATGATAAGACTTTTTATATGTAAAACTGCTAAATGATGTATTGAAAACTCTTGTTGTTAGGCACCATTAATAATAGACAACAAAATTAACATACTTGTACAAAAATATGAGCAATTCAATAAAAGATTGATGAGAGTTATGAACGCACCCTGTTTAACTTGATTTTTCATTTTGCATATTAATTAATACTCTAGAATTACTTCCTTACATAATTTAATAACAATCACATAAAAACACATTTTGGGTTACTGGGCTGGATGGTGTGGAGTGGCGCCCCATAGTTAAAGGGGGACGCCGCCCATGGAGTCTTCAGCCAAGGGAATGGCGAGCGCCATTGAGGTGCGTGTGGGTTCCCACCAATGGTTGGGTAATGATGAGAGAGGTTTTATCTCATTGCATTGCATGATGGTTAACAATAAAACCCTCACTCGATGTGGCGTGATAAAACCCACACCATATAGCCCTACTCCCATGTGGAAAATCAAAACTTTATTGAACGCTAATCATACACCTACTGTTTATAAAAGTGATCTTTCGAGAAAAAAAAAAAAGAAATGAAAGAAGTACCGGGTGCTAAGTCTATAGATGGATCGTAGTTGGATTCTAATGTCTTCCAAACTTGTCGTGCAGATTTGATAAGTACCATGTCCTTGAGTACATTTTCGTCAATAGAACCGAAAATCCAACCTCTGACAAGTGTGTCGTATCGTTTTCTCATGTCGAACTTCATACCCCCAGGTATAGGAAAGCTGGTATCAATGGTGCCACGCAACATCTGACTCTCTATGAGGCAGAGCATCTGAGCCTTCCAGATACGATAGTTGCTGCGCCCCAAAAGCTTCACTGAAACAAAGTTGGACACATTAACATTTGATGCGTGCACAAACTTCAAGTCTTCGGTTCGTGCAGAAACATCAAGTGCACTCGATGAACTAGCCATATTCGATGGTGGCTGTGTAGGTTTGGGTACAGCGGCTGCAACAACAGGAGTTTGTCTGGCTTGTTGGCGGCGTTCTTCGGCATCAAGTAGGTTAATGGCATCCTCCCACGGTGGCAAGTCTTTTTTCAACTGGGCGGCTATGACGTCATATTCAGCAGGAAGGCCGCTCACTAGTTGGATGATGAGACGGCTTGGCTTTCGGACACGGGTTGGTCAACATCCGCAAGTTGGGCTGCAAGTTCGCGGAGCTTTTGACAATACGCCTGAAGAGAGGGCATGGATTTCAATGTCAGATTAGTGAAGGTTTTCTCCAAAGCAGCGGCCTGATTAAGATAAATCTTCTTTAGGCGATTCCACGCATCAAGGGCCGTGGACTTGTCATCCAAGCAAGTCATCAGAAACAGTGGAATAAATCCACTGTAATACAATGGCATCGATCTCAAGCCATTGGTCACGAGTGGGATCTCCTTCGGCCGGTGGAAGAGTGCCGTCTATGTGATCAAGCACTTTGTACCCACGAGCGTTCAACTGAAAAAGTTTGACCCATTGAGAATAGGTCACCTTTGTGCCGTCTAGAACACGGACTTTGTTTTGGATCTTTGTCACGGTGTAAACAGGGTGAAGGGAAGGTATGGTTTTACCGGAAGTGTTGGATGAATCTGCTTTGTCGCCCATAGCCGATTAGCAGAGAGTGGGTTGTTGGTTCAGTTCTGTTTGTGCATGAAGGAAAACAATATAAATCATACCTGTCACAGCTGATAGAGCAGAGGAGAATCCAGTGAGGGAGTTCGACATGCCTGTCATCTTGATCTGGTTCCTCCTTAGGGTGCTGACTGATGATGGGGACTTAGAAACCGAAAAGGGTATCGGTTATGGAGAGGAGGTTTCGTGATGATGTTATGACTAATGGGGTATGTGAATTGTGTAACTGAGTAACCCTTAAACCTCCACATAACTCTCCTTATATAAGCACCCAGGAGGAAACCTAATTAGTTACTAAGGGTAATATGGTCCATCAACAATTACCAACTAATTAAATAATAGGTTCTAATATATTTTGATCTCTATAATGTAAATGATTAAGATGGCTATAGATTAAATATTAAACATAATATATTTAATCTTACATTCTCCCACTTAGCCGAGTAATCATTTACTATGAGTATTAGCTAAGCCTGATCAGGAGTTAACACTCATTTTAGCCTTAAACAAGTACTATAGCAGAAAAATACAGCCGTTGAATCATTATGCGACTCAGGACCCCCATTAATCATACTATAGCCTTAATTTAAAACCTAATCGTCATGATCAAAATACGCGTAAGCCCTTTGTTTGATTTGTAACTTTTTATTTGTCTATATGCCATTATACCGGTTGAACATATTCTAATAGACATACAAAATCAAACTTGAGGAAATTTCATTAAACATAAAACATAAGCTAGTACAATATGCTCAAATAAGGTCTTTACATAATCCCATATTCCGAACATGTTCTTCGTAAACCTTAGGAGGGAGACCTTTAGTCATCGGATCCGCAAGCATATCCTTAGTACTAATATACTCGATACAAAGATTATTTTCCTCAACACGTTCACATACAAATAGATATTTCGTATCGAGATATAAACCAGCTCCAGTCGAACTGTTACTGTTCGAGAAACTAACGGCAGCTGAATTATCACAGTAAAGCTTCAATGGTCTAGAAATGGAATTAACAATTTTGAGTCCAGTGACCAGGTTTCTAATCAACATTCCATGACAGGTTGCGTTATAAACAGCAATGTACTCTGCCATCATTGTGGAAGTTGTGGTCAACTGTTGTTTATGACTCTTCCAAGAGATAGGGCCGCCTGCTAACATAAAGATATAGCCCGAAGTGGATTTCTTGTCATCTTTGCATTTGGCAAAGTCAGAATCAGAATAGCCCACCACTTCTAAATGATCACTTCTTCTATAAGTCAGCTTATAGTCTTTCGTCCCTTGCAGATATCGAAGTACCTTCTTAGCTGCTTTCCAGTGATCTAAGCCAGGATTAGTCTGATAACGGCCTAGCATTCCAGCAATATAAGCGATATCTGGACGAGTACAGACTTGAGCATACATCAAGCTCCCGACTACTGATGCATAAGGTATCTGGCTCATTTGCTCCTTCTCAACCTCTGTTGTCGGACACTGAAATGAACCGAAAACATCTCCCTTAACTACTGGAGCGATGGAGGGTTTGCACTGTTGCATGTTATACCGTGTAAGGACACGATCTATGTAGGCCCTTTGGGACAATCCTAAGATCCCTTTGTTTCTATCTCGGTGAATTTCGATGCCGATGACGTAAGATGCATCTCCGAGATCCTTCATGTCGAAGTTATGCGAGAGTAACCGCTTCGACTCATGCAACATGTCTAAACTATTACTTGCCAATAGAATGTCGTCAACGTAAAGGACAAGTATAGTAAAGTTGCTCCCACTCATCTTGAGGTAGGTGCATTGATCCACTTGATTCTTCATAAAACCTTGCTTCTTCATGACTTCATCAAACTTGAGGTACCACTGACGTGATGCTTGTTTTAACCCGTAAATGGATTTCTTCAGCTTACAGACTAGATGCTCCTGACCTTCAGGCTCAAGCCTTCAGGTTGCTTCATGTAAACATCTTCGTCCAAGTCTCCGTTAAGGAAAGCAGTTTTAACGTCCATCTGATGCAGCTCTAAGTCGAAATGAGCTACTAGGGCCATGACGATCCTTAATGAATCTTTACGAGAGACAGGTGAAACGTCTCTTGATAATCAATTCCCTCTTTCTGAGTGTAGCCCTTTGCAACCAATCTCGCTTTGTAGCGTTCAACGTTCCCATTCGGATCCAGTTTTGTTTTGAACACCCATTTGCATCCTACGGGTTTGACTCCGTTGGGTAATTCTACCAAATCCCAAACGTCATTTTTCTTCATGGAATCAAGCTCATCAATCATTGCTTTATTCCATTCAGAAGACTGATCACTGCTAATGGCTTCATTGTAAGAAATAGGATCATTGAGCTTTCCGGGATCCATTTCAGTCAGGTAGGTAACATAATCATCCCAATTAGGAGGCCTTCTTTGCCTGGATGACCTCCTGAGTAGATTATCGGGTTCAGCGTTGTCTTGGTTTTGAGCGTTTGATGTGCCTTCATCATGAGGTATAATGGGTTCTGATTGTAGAGGTGAATTTGGAGTTGGTGCAGTAGCTTCAGGTGTAATAATTGCATTGGGTACAAGAGGAGTAATCGGAGTAATGGTAAGCGACGAGTCTCTCCCCCCCGCGTCTTGTACTTCTTGCAATTCTTCGTAAGGGTTGGTACTGCTCCCACTGACCTTGAAATCCTCCAGGAACGCGGCACGCTTGGTTTCAACAATACGGGTGACATGGGAAGGACAATAGAAACGATAACCCTTAGAGTTCTCAGGATACCCGATAAAGAAACAGGTAACTGTCTTAGGGTCAAGTTTCCTTAGGAAAGGATTGTAAAGTTTTGCTTCAGCAATGCAGCCCCATACGTTCATATATTTAAGACTCGGTTTCCTTCCTGTCCAAAGTTCATAAGGAGTTTTAGGGACAGACTTAGAAGGAACTCTATTGAGTATATGAACAGCTGCTTTTAACGCTTCAGTCCAGAGGAATAATGGTAAGTTAGTGTTGGCTAACATACTGCGCACCATGTTCATAAGGGTACGGTTTCTTCTTTCAGCGACACCGTTCTGCTGAGGTGTACCAGGCATGGTGTATTGGTTCACAATCCCCTGGCCCTTACAAAACTCATAAAATGGACCAGGAGCTTGACCCACATCAGTATGTCTTCCATAATACTCACCGCCTCTATCTGATCTCACAACTTTAATCTAACGATCTAATTGCTTTTCAACTTCAGCCTTATAATCTTTAAAAGTTGTTAGAGATTCAGATTTCTCCTTAATAAGATACAAGTACATGTAACGAGAATAATCATCAATAAAAGTGATAAATGAAGTATGTCCTGTTATGCCAGCGATTTGGTAGGGACCACTAATGTCAGTGTGAATGAGTTCTAATAAATTAGAACTCCTAGTGGCACATTTCTTATTCGCTAATGTCATTTTACCTTTAAGACATTTGACACATGTTCCAAAGTCAGAGAAATCGAGAGGAGGTAAGACTTCATCCTTTACGAGACGATTTAATCGCTCTTTTGAAATGTGGCCTAAACGCTGATGCCACAACATGGATGAAGTCTCTAAGTCTCGTTTCTCTTCCATCTTTGTGAGTGATTCATTAATGTTATATGACAACAAAGATTTGGAAAAGCCATCATCTAGTTCTAATCTATAGAGACCTCCATCCAGAACACCAGTACCATAAAGAACAGAATCATAATGGATAGAGAGTTGGCGATGACCATGGGAAACAATAAAACCGTCCATGTCTAACTTTGGTCCTGATACAAGGTTCCGAGTTACCTCAGGAACATATAAGGTATCATAAAGTTTAATACATAAACCAGTTTTCATAACTAATTGTAATGTTCCAATGGCCTTCACTTCTAATTCTCGATCATCCCCAACCTTAAGCGTTCTTTGGTTTCTTTCCAGCTTCCGGATTGAAAGGAATCCCTGAGTAGAATTGGTAACATGAACCATAGAACCAGAATCAAACCACCAAGAATTAGCAGGAACACTTAAATTATAGGACTCAAGTATCATAAAATAATCGTTACCTTTCTTAGCCAGCCACTCCTTAAAGTCAGGGCATTCCTTCTGCATGTGTCCTGTCTTTTTACAGAACTTGCAGCGGATACTGCCTAAGGAGTTCTTAGAGCTGGAAGGTGCACTTGTATTAGAATTAGGATTAGACTTATGGACTTTAGAAGCATCCTTCCTCTGATAATTGTTCTTCCTTTTCTTAGGATTGGAGGTAGTGAAATTGGCAACATCAGTAGTGCGATCCATCCTCATGCGCTCCTCCTCCTGTACGCACATAGCGAGAGTAAGCATGAGAGCATCCTTCCATGCAGCAAAGTTATCACCAGTCAAAGGTGGAATCCCGCAGTTGGGTGCTGATAGTGGAAATAAGATGAGCAAGTTATGATACTAAGGAAGAAATTCTAATGTGATCTATGGGCACGTTAAACTAAGGCAGGCAAAATAATGACCATTTTACATAATGAAGCTGTGATAATGTCTATTACTAACATCAAAATAATAGACTTAACTAAAAATTCTACTTAAACGAAAACAAAACAGCTTTGGCCAGAAGTGTAATCATTTAAGCATATGTGCAAAGTGGTTGTAACAAATCAGCTTTGGCCAGAAATTGAAACAATCACTTTAGTTATGCACTTGCTAAGTATGCCATCTATGAAAGAATTAAATCAGCTTTGGCCAGATATTAAAACATTCATGCTTATGATGCACACTTAGCATAGCTTTCGTAATACTTGAATGATAAGTAGATGTATCAAGTCAGCTTTGGCCAGAAATGATATATCAAAAGCTCATTCAAGTTAAGCTATTTCTGGTTTTGTAAAACATTACATTATCTGATTCTGATTAATTAACTAAGTAAATTACAAAACCATTTATTTAATAGCAAACTACCCGTTAGCGCGGATCGAACTAAAAATTTTTTCTTTAGTTCACATTTAAACAGCTTAAAATAATGAGATTGCGAGTCGCAACCACGATCTCGAATAATGACGTTATGGTTGCGAGTCGCAACTACGGTCTCGACTAATCACGTTATGGTTGCGAGTCGCAACTACGGTCTCGACTAATCACGTTATGGTTGCGAGTCGCAACTACGGTCTCGACTAATCACGTTATGGTTGCGAGTCGCAACCTCATGGTTGCGAGTGATGACGTTATGGTTGCGAGTAGCAACCTCATGGTTGCGAGTAGCAACCTCATGGTTGCGAGTAGCAACCTCGTGGTCTCGAGTAGCAACCTCGCTAACAGCTGTTAATTGTGATATCATAACCGAAAATTCGAAATCTAAGGGATTAAGAGATATTCTTTCCTGTTTTAAGCTGATCTAATTTTGTCAACAGATTTCGAAATTGTAATCTGTTTATCTTTTAACAGTTTTCTAAAAAATTTAAAGGACAAAATAGATCAAAACCAGGAAAAACACTTAATAATCCAAATCATATTCCAAATCATAACAGAATATTCGAATTTTCTCAAGAACATGATGAACCCTAAAACATAAAACATAAATTCTGGAACCCGAAACCTGAATTTTAATAGTTTTTTTTTCTAAATAGATTTCGGTTAAAAACATAATCCAGTTAATTCGGTGAACAAACAATTAATCTTTTCCCGAAAAACAGAGATCTCGAGTCGCAACCTGATGAACTCGAAATCGGCTGTTATGTTCATACGGTTTTTAAAGAAAAAAATTCCGTTTTCCAAGTTTCAATCCCAGAATTATGGATACGAAAACATAACTGACTAATCAACATATGCTCTGATACCACATGTTGGTTCAGTTCTGTTTGTGCATGAAGGAAAACAATATAAATCATACCTGTCACAGCAGATAGAGCAGAGGAGAATCCAGTGAGGGAGTTCGACATGCCTGTCATCTTGATCTGGTTCCTCCTTAGGGTGCTGACTGATGATGGGGACTTAGAAACCGAAAAGGGTATCGGTTATGGAGAGGAGGTTTCGTGATGATGTTATGACTAATGGGGTATGTGAATTGTGTAACTGAGTAACCCTTAAACCTCCACATAACTCTCCTTATATAAGCACCCAGGAGGAAACCTAATTAGTTACTAAGGGTAATATGGTCCATCAACAATTACCAACTAATTAAATAATAGGTTCTAATATATTTTGATCTCTATAATGTAAATGATTAAGATGACTATAGATTAAATATTAAACATAATATATTTAATCTTACATGGGTTGGAAAAGAGAAACTGAAAAGAACACTGATGAAGACAGTAGCCAACAGGGGTAAAGGAAAAAACAAGTTATGGCTGTGATACCATGTGAATAATAAGAATGCTCAATGCTTTCATTAACAAAGGGAAGAAATATATAACATATTGAATTGGTTCACACCCTCAGAATATATTATCAGATCCAAAGATTCCGGAAGGAAGCCTTGAGATGGATGCATAATTGAAAACTCAGGGTTGGTGACTGAATAAATAAGGAAGACTGTGATAACGCATGTAGTGATGCACTTTGCGTATGTAAGCAATCTATCATCATAACATAACATAATATTGTACTGTGTGTCAAATTTGATTTAAAAGCTAGAATCAATAGATCAGTTATGACCATATTGAATCGTATACTTGGTTCTAACTTCAAATTAGGGGTGCTTAACACATCGTATTCCTATCATCGTAACATAATGTTGTACTGTGTGTCAAATTTGATTTAAAAGCTAAAATCAATAAATGAGCTATAAGTCATGACCATATTGAATCGTATATTTGGTTCTAACTTCAAACTATGGGTGCTACTGACATCGTATTCCAGGGTTGAACCCGAACATGACACGAACTCGAAAATCATGTGTGAACTTGGAGATGACTAGTGCATTCAAAGGTTTGTGTACACGTTTTATCCTGAACTTATTTATATTGTTTATTTTTTTAACAAATTACTATTTTAAAAGTTTTATATTTTCACGAAAAAACACAAGTGTTTAAAAACAATTTGGTCTTAAACTATATATCATGCTTGATGTCAATTCTCTTTTAACTTTTGGCACAGAATACACAAACAAAATAGTTTTGGCATAATGAAAATTTTGCAAAATGTAACTCAGTATAAATATAAATGATTTCGCAAGTAGAGGATGGAATGACAATGTGTGGTTCTGGTGGCCATCAATGCAGTGGTGGGCGAGTTATACTATTTATCATTAATGCTGTTTTAGTTTGTGTAACAGGATCTTCAACGTGCGTAGTGAGTAAAGTGGACGCGTCCAAAATTTGGACTTTGCATTTTCAAATTCAACTACCATTAGCGTGAAGGGGGCACCCTCGGTGACTCCCTTCGGGGACTGATGTTGCCGAGCGGGTATGGTGCCGCCAACCAAGAGGGGAGGGAAATCGGGGAGGGGGTTGGGGGAGAAGTCACCGAAGAAGGAAGGAGAGAGAAAGTGGGCCCATAGCTTGTAACAGCCAATGAAAACTTTTTTTTTTTGAATAAAAAAACAATTCCCCTAATAGGGGTGCACCCCGTACGTTTTTGGACAAGAGGGAAGTTATAGAGGGGAAATGACATGGCAACGTATGATTGGGTTACAAAAAGTTTCCCCTCACCTCATTAGGGGGTGCCCCCTTCACCCTTAGGCTGGTTCGTTACGCCACATTAGCTCCACGTAAGCTATGACCCCCCCCCCTCTCCCTCAATGTCCCCCTCCGTTATTCATTTAATAATTGATCTGGCTCCATAGACAACCCATTTTTCCTCGTTAATGGGCTGACGCAAGAGGGGGAATAACGCCCCCAATGGCGCTTAGGAGAGCGGGGTGGGTATTGGTTGTTATCTTGCTGAGGTGGAAGGGAAGCTACCCAATACCACCCAGCCTTAAACTACGGGGAGTGGGGGAGGGCTTAGATTGGGGCATTGAGTGACAAGAGGCAGCTGGTAAATCCGATTTTACCACACGCATCGGGTTTTTGTTGGAAATAAGGATAATTATCCTCTAAATCCTTTGATATTCTTAAAAATAAACTTTTACTCATACGAAAACGACGCCTAAATATGTTTTCATCATACGTTGGTTCGGGTGAGAAATAATCTCTTACCAGCAAATCGTTTGCGGTTTCGTGTTCCCTCTCTATGTACTTTCTCTATTTTGGTTCGGGTTGGGAAGTCCCTTCATCTGAATCTTCAACAATAGCTTCCACTCCGTCGTCAGATGAGGATGACAAAAGAAATCTTTCATACGAATCGCTTGAACTTGAAAAATTCATTGTAGGTTTGTAGTGGTTTTTGAATTTTTTGATAGTAAAAATGGTAGGTATTGTTTGATATATATAGATTATAAAATAAATATATTTTTTAAATAGCCGTTGGCCAACGGCTAGCCCAACGGTCATATGTCACAGCCAATGGTAGCCAGCCAAGTCATCTTCCCACCCCGCCCCACGCCGAGCTTTATAGTGACGCAGGCTGGGCAACGCCAAGACAACGCTGCCACGGAGTGGGCTAGCCAGCGTTGGCTGCAATGTTTTAAACCCGGGCCGGCCGGGACCCGGAGACAAGAGCGGGCCGGTTCGCTTGTTTGAGCCGCTTCAACATTGGGCCGATGGTTGGGCCGGCGGGTCATGGCCAGTGGGTCAGGCCGGTCAAGTTTAAACAAAGATGTCTTCATTCGGTGGCGTTAGTATAAAATGAGAAAGTGAAGAAATGTTGTTGGAAGTTTTTCCGGCAAGAATGGTGGATTTAACATTTTTCCGGTAAGAATTAGTGTGGAGAGATGATGTGAACAAGATGATGGGCAATTAGGTAATGTAAGGGTAAGTAGGGTCTTTTATCACAATATACACATAAAAAGCCTGCATAGTTAATTCTCCGCATTTTCTTTTTTTGTCCTTTTAGAACTTGGACTTTTTCTTTTAAAATTATAAAATAGACTTTATAAAATTTAAAAAATCTAATAATAAAAACAGATAAAAAGTTAAATTAAACTTTTTTTACATGGATTTATGTTTGTCATTTATTAAGTTTTTTAATTTATAAAAAGCCAATGTATTGAAGAGTAGTTTTAATATATATTATAACGAGTTGACGCTAACCCGCGCGTTGCGGCGGGATGTTGATTATTATTACTTATTATTTGTACAAATAACAATTAAAGACATGGACAATTGCTGCTTCCTAAAAACTATAATTTGAATTTAGCAACCAAACACAAAGGCCTTTTCAAAGTGTGATTTCAATAGCTTATTTTCATGTGAAGACCACATATGTTGGTTAAATGAAACTGGCAAGGACTCTCTAGTAAGGGAAATTGTTTTTTTATTCCTGTGCAGTTCTTAAATTAGTGGTATGTGTTATAACATATAGTTATGTACATGAAACATATTATCATGTTTTACAAATACATACTGAGAGGATACTACAAATCATACTCACAATTTTTCTAAAGCAATTACAGTGTTACCGACTCGTAAATCTATGTTTCAGGGCAATAAATTTTTTATTTTTAATAAATCGATAATTCTAAGTTCAGGCAGTAATAGTTTACATGCAAAAGATACTCCAAAAAGTTAACGTAAACTTTTGAAGGAAAAAACAAAATGTTATTTCCCAATATGTTTTAAAAAACATATCAAAATTTTTAAAAATACATATTTGGGGATTAAAACATGTGTTCGCAAACATATTGGGATTAACAATAAGTATTAAAAATTGGTACCCAAATATGGGATGATTCAAGGTCACCAAAATTGTTTACCCCTAATCTGTGTTGTTAATACCGTAAATCATAGTGCACTAAATTAAGTGGCCAAACTTGTTTTGCAAAGATTCTGATCAAAGTTTAGATTTTCTCTTCAAACATAAAAACCCTTTAAATTCAATTGTCTAGAAAATCAAGTATACAATTCGAAACCAGGATCACAATGCAAAGGGTACTGTATCGTACCCAAACAAATAAAATTAAGATTTCGAAATCGAGATCATGGTTTCGCACAAAGCCTGATGTTTGGTACGAAGCAAATACGGTCAAGATTTGGAAAATAAACTGAGTCTAGATAATCAGATTCGGAGACGACGGAATACTACACTCGATTGAAAACCCATTCAAATCATTTTTCCATCAAGCGTAATGCATCAGTCTTTTACTTTAATGCGAAACCAAATGAATTTTTATGTTAATGCATATGTCTTTTACTTCAAATCAATTTACTCTAACACTGTGACTGTTCAAATTATTGTTCCGTTTGTCTTTCAAATCATCGGTTTCTTATTACCTAATACCTATTGAGCGCCAACCAATCAAACATTCGGCCGACATCAAAAGTTTATATTTTAGATTATGTTCAATGAATTCAAACTTGTCCATGCTCGTTGGTTTTTCCTTCTTGAATTTAATATATGTTCAAGCGATTGAACCTTTTCCATGGTTATAGTTTGTTTCCTTTTTTATATTGCAATTAACATGAATCAATTGAATTCAAAGATACCACTAAGAACAGTTAGAAATTCAAGTATGAAAACATTAATTAATTCAATTTAACGAAATGAATGTGAATACTTACTGGAAAATGGTGGCGGTGAAGATTTTGGACGACGCTGCAGATTGGTGTTGGAAGTCTAAAATAAATTAATTTATTATGTAAAAGGATACTAAGTTGGGGTTATAAATAACTAATGGTAATGTGTCGAGTAACGTAAAGGGGTAAATCATGTTGTTTTTTTAATTATAAATAAATAACTAATGGTTGCGATTTTTTAAGGGTGTTTAGTTTAAAGTCTGTGTTTTTTTTGGTATGATATGTTTAAAAGTTGTGACTTTTTGTAAGGGATATAATTTATTTAATAGTAATTTAAAGAGTTGTGACTTTTCGAAAGGGTATGATAGATTCAAAAGTTGTGATTTTTTTTAAAAGATATGATATATTTAAAAGTAATTTAAAGGGTTGTGATTTTTTGAAATGGTGTGATAGATTCAAAAGTTGTGACTTTTTTCAAGGAATGCGATATATATAAAAGTAATTTGAAGGGTTATAACTTTTCAAAGGGGTGTGATCCAAACCATTGTTTCTTAATTTACTTTTTGTAGTATTATTATATAATTATTATGTAGTAACATGAAAAGGTGCGAGGAACATAAACTAAGGGGTGTGACTTTTAAATAAATAGGACATAACCTAACTTTCTAATTGTATAAGGGTATAATATAATAAAATATTATATACAGTTTTTTTTAGCTTTATTATTTTAATACTATAATAATTGTTATTTTCTTTACTTTTTAAATCTGATAAGTTCTGTTTCAACCGGTATTTGTATCAAAAATATGGGTTCGTTGTCGGTACATGAATGTAAAAACCAGCACCAGCCTGGTACATAAAATGCAAAAAGTTGGTACCGGATTGAGCTTTATAGTCCTTTAGTTCGAGAAATTTGGTACTGCTACCCAGTACCGTTTGCTAATCCCTGATCACGGGTACCGTACGAACAACAACAGTATCGTACAACTTTTATTTTTAGTTTTAGGGATAGGGATGAGCTCGGTGCCAACTGATACCCCGATTACGGTATCGGTATATGAAGGTAAAAACCTGTAGCGAACCGGTATCAGGAACGCCAAACGTCAGTACCGAACTGGTACTTAAGATCTTTCGGTTCAGGAAATTCGGTACCGGTACCCATTACTATTTGCTCATCTCTGACTACGAGTTTCTACCGAACAACATCATTACCATACAACTTTTTAGTTGATTTTCTTTCGATTATTTTTAGTGTTTTTTTCTCTTTTTATTTTTGTCAGCAGTTCCATGTGCAATGCGTTCTTAGTGATTTCAAACACATATAATACAGACTAAATAACAAAATAAGTTCGCCGCAACGCGGCGACAATTTTTATAACTAGTTTATTAAGTTTTTTAATTTATCTGATTCTTATTAATTTATTTAGTTTTTATTATTTCTTTATTAATTATCTACTCAATAAAAATATATCTTAAAAGAACAAATACAAAAAAATACATGTTGACCCTCCAGATATAAGTTTCTGGTTCCGCCACTGCAGCCAGTTTTACACATTTTTTCCCGTCACTAAGTTTCTTGGATTGTTGGCTACTGGCACTATAGGTTGTTTGATGATTCTTAGGTTTTAATTTTCATATTCGTTTTGTGCTTCTGCGAATTAAACAACACGAAGATTGATAGCTAATTTGTCACATACCTCATGCCATTGGAGCTCATGTTGTGGTTGAAGTGCTGCGCGTGAGTGCGACCGAGTACAAATGAGGGTGCCAATTTTCCAGCCAAGTGCACCGGATTATTCATAGAAGAATCTTTTATTGTTCTATAAGACTCTATATGCTCAACTATGTGCTGGATAAGGTTTCCTGAACGATTTATTATTGCTAACTGAATAACATTATGGCTTTCTTCATCCTTCCAGTTGATTGTGTTTGGTGCCCGGTATAGAATCTCATCAACAGCCTTGTGAGCATCTTGGCGTACCGCTTCAAGAATTGGTCCATTGTAGCTAGACCTTGATGCACCCATCCAACCACATATCAAGCTCAATATTTCCTTTGTTGGGAATCATGGTATCAAAATAATAGCGGAAGCGGTTTATATAATTTACCAAAAGCCGATTATATAAATTTGATTTATTAATCCGATTAATAAATATTCCCAATCAGGATCAAGGTTTATACATGTATAAACAAATAAAAAGAATAAACAACCATAGAGGGTTTTAGTAATCAACCTTTGACGACTACACCGGAATTGTAACACGCGGGTTACAACGAATCCTCGCTAGTAGGAAGTTCACAACCGAGCACGAGATACCCGAGAGTAGAACCGGCCAAGAAGGAGGCGGCGGTGTTGCTTGGTCGACGGCAAGAGGATGGCGGCCAAGCTTAGGAGGGTGGCTAGGGTTTTGTGTTTTTATAAAAGTGTGTCTAGGGTTTCCACCTTAAACATCCTTTTATAAAACCCAATCTTACATTAAGGCCCTTTAAGATTATACAATTATAATCCTCTTAATAATAATCTAATTAATATTAAGTCCCTCGGGTTTAAACTATTATTATTTCACAAATAATAATCTACCTACTCCTGAACATATACGATTAGTGTACCAACGTGTAACTCTTCGGATCGTACCGAGTTAGTTATGTTGACTTTAATTAAGGTCGGACATACATATATCGAACAATCTCCCACTTGGACGATTTTAATTAACTGAGTCAACATGTGCAGAGTTGGACGCCTAGCTGCATCGCACTGCTCTTAACACGGCATGACACTTTACAGTCGTCAACTAGTTCTTTGCGTTCAAGTAACACTTTACTTAACCAAATACTATAGCCCTGATAATTCTATCAATAAGTCCCTTCTATATAGAACATTTGTTGATCATAAGACATGGATCATTAATTCTTATATACTGATAAACCATTCTCTATTCTCGTCTTTAATTCAAAGTGGTCTAACGAACTACTTTTAGTCCGAGCGTGGCCACGCGTTTATTCCAGTTTGAGTTAACGAGGGCGCCAGAATGTCTAAACTTCTAATCTCATAGGAGTACAGAATTCCATCAGCATTATACAACTCCCACTTAACCTTGGATTCCTCCCAACGCTACCCGGATTACTACCCATGTTTCAAGACAATGTTAGATAACATCAAAGATTGTCTTTGATCAATGTAGTTTAATATGTGCCTAAGGAAAAAGGACGGATTGAACATATCAATATCAAAACATCTCATGACTTAGATCCATGGAGATCGTTTTGAAGCGAGTCACATCCAATATCATTCCCTAGTGATATCTGTGAATTTTGATTCTCAAACTCTTGAGTTATTCATCTCATGAATACAATCATCTCAATTCACAATAGTCTTACATTCAAATTCATTCCCATGTAATTTGATCGACTACGGATATTTTAGAATACGCTTATTCAAGGATATAAACATACAAATAACGTACACAGTTACAAAATAATTAAACTTGCATTTAACCAATAAATCAAATAACTATTTCAATGTAACTGTTGTAGTTCAAAATTAAAACACCAATACTAACTACAGATCATGCCCACTGTGTAGCAAATCTAAGCCCTATTTTTCCAGCATGCTCCTCATGTTTAGCTTGAGGTAGAGGCTTAGTAAAGGGGTCAGCCAGATTTAGATCCGTATGAACTTTGCTTATTACGATGTCTCCACGCTCTATTATCTCTCTAATATAGTGGAATTTTCTGAGTATATGCCTTGTGGTTTGATGCGACCTTGGTTCCTTTGCAAGAGCAATGGCACCAGTATTGTCACACAGCATCTCGATTGGTTTCTTTATGTTAGGCACAACGTCGAGATCAGGAATGAACTTCTTCATCTAGGCAGCCTCCTTAGCAACATCCGATGCAGCATTGTATTCTGATTCACAGGTGGATTGAGCAACCACACTTTGCTTCGAGCTCTTCCAAGTAACAGCCCCACCATTCAGAATGAAAACATATCCCGTCTGTGATCTTGAATTGTAACGATCAGTCTGGAAACTTGCATCAGTATAACACTTAACTGATAGCTCCTCATCCAGTCCTCCATATATTAAAAACATGTCCTTAGTCCTTCTTAAGTACTTAAGAATGTTCTTCACTGCAGCCCAGTAACTCTCTTCTGGATTCTGTTGATATCTACTCGTCATGCTAAGAGCATACGAGACATTAGGTCTGGTACATAACATGGCGTATATGATGGAACTGATAGTAGAAGCATATGGAACTCTTTCCATTTTCTTCTTTTCCTCTTCGGTCTTAGCACACTGCTCGCCATTAAGAATGGTTCCATGTGCCATGGGCAAGAGCCCCCTTTTGAGTCTTGCATTGAGAAGCGTCGTATGACCTTATCAATATATGTACTTTGACTTAAACCTAATAACCGCTTTGATCTATCTCTATAAATCTTTATTCCTAGAATATAAGCGGCTTCACCAAGATCTTTCATTGCAAAACATTTTCCCAACCAAGCCTTAACATCTTTTAGCATAGGGATATTGTTTCCAATGATTAGTATGTCATCTACATACAGAATTAGAAAAGTGATATGGCTCCCACTAGATTTCTTGTAAACACACGGTTCATCTTGGTTTTTAATGAAGCCAAACTCTTTAATTTTCTGATTAAAACGAAGATTCCAGCTGCGAGATGCTTGCTTCAATCCATAGATGGATTTATTTAGCTTGCACACCTTATTAGGATTATTTGGATTGACAAAACCTTCAGGTTGAGCCATATAGACATCTTCAAGTAAGTGTCCATTAAGGAACGCGGTCTTGACATCCATTTGCCATATCTCATAGTCATAATATGTAGCAATAGCAAGTAGAATTCTAATAGACTTAAGCATGGCTACTGGCGAGAAAGTTTCCTCATAATCAACTCCTTGAGTCTGAGTGAACCCTTTTGCTACAAGCCTTGCTTTGTAGGTTTGCACATTTCCATCCATGCCATTCTTCTTCTTGAAGATCCATTTGTTTCCTACAGTCCGACCTTCGGTAGGAAGATCAACCAAATCCCAGACTTGGTTATCATACATGGATTGCATCTCTGCATTCATGGCTTCTTGCCATTTCTTGGATTCTGAATCCAACATTGCAGCTTTGTAAGTAGCAGGTTCAGCTTCATCAATCATGAAGATATCGTCATACCTTTTAGGTGCACGACGATCCCTAATACTTCTTCGAACACTTGGTGTTTCTGTTGTTTCTTGAGTCCTCTAAGGCTCAACTTCAACAACTAGACCAGTTACTTCTGGTTCTGTCTGAACAACTGGTTCAGTCACTTGTGATTCTCGAATTTCTTCAAGATCCACATGGTTTTCTCCAATCCCTCGTGCTAGAAGCCGAGTTGAAGATGTCAACAAAATAGAGAAAGTTGTTGAAGCAAGTTGAATGAGCCCTTCAGAAAGAGACGTTCATCTATCCATTTTCAAGACTAAAAAGGTGAAAAACAAAGTTGATACCATGTTCTCCGCGTCGGTCAAGAAAACTACTCCTGGTAAGTGCTTCGTGTTGTTGTATTGTCGCTGAGTACTTATGTACTATATAATCTACTTAATCTTGTGCTTATGGTTATGAGCGTTTTATCTGGTTTTGAGTAAAATTTTTAGAATTAATAAACTGGAGAGCTTATTCCAAATTTTGTGTGATTTATTGTTTTGATTATTGATTAGGACTTGAATGTGATCATTCTTTAGAGGTGAATTTTTGTCATTTATGTTTGTAGATTTTAGACAGGCTTTGAGGAGACAAATTCTATATCCCTAGCTTAGGTTCTTATATGACTATTTTACATTTTCTTTATATTGTATTGTTATACAAATACAAATATTATTGGTGTTTGATTTGAAGAAGATTCTTAATCCAATTCATAAAATTCAGAGATAACAATGACATATTTGTGCTTCTAGTTTTAGAACTATCATTTATTGCAAAATTGCTTTAATCTGAATCTCACTTGGTTCAAATTAGCACTCTATTAAGAGAGTTTATACATCATATGAATTCGCTCTAGTTACTGTCTTTTATCAAAACATTTTCTTGGATTTGTGCATGGCCTTATTTGCTAGAAAAGCTTTTCCAGCCACGAGTCCCGAACGACAACCAACATGAAAATTTTAATGTATGGTCATGAGAAATCTGACCATCGAAAAAATGTGACCCATTGGAAAAAAAAAAAACATCCCGGGTCCCCCACTAACTGCCACACGGTGCTTAGTTTTTATACGGAACACAAGATCAAAACGCGTTGTTAAACTTGAAAACAAAGCCGATTACGTTATAACTTGGTATCAGAGTCGGGTTACTGAATACAAAACTCAAAAGTGGTCTTTTAGTTTTTGTGGTAGATGTAAACTTATTAAGACTTGAGGGGGTGCGATGGTAACATTTCCTATATTTTCCTTCGTCTTCGTCAAACGCATAATATTGTTTGTGTGCGCTTCAATCAATCAAAAGCTTTCATCATCTTCTTCGTTTCCATTCTATTCAGATCAACATTCATGGCTGAGGTATTGATTCTTTCTTCTACTTTGATGATGCATATGTTTTACATTCATCTTTTAATTTTCTGTTTAATCTGCATTTCTAGTCGCCTTTTCTAGATTCACGATTCGATTAGGTTTTGAGTTCTACTTTAATTATGCGTGTTTTACTTTGAGATTGATGTTTCGTTTATCGCGATTTGGTGTACAGAATCTAGGTTTAGTTTCTAATGATATGATGAACAAATCGATTATAAACTGCCTTGGTATTCGCGTTTTTGGATCGATAGTTTCATGATTTGATTGTGCTTCAATAATTTATGAGTGCGATTAGGTTTTTAGTTTTGAGATTGACGTTTTGTTTGTTGTGATATGAGGTATATAGTCTAGGTTTAGTTTTTACTTTTTAATGATGTGAGATATGGAGTTTGATCCGATAATGATTCTTTATAGGTCGAATAATGGACACTTGTTGAAATTTTCTTCCCAGTCAATAGCGGTGCTATAGCGGTTAGCGGACCTCAGGGTGTGTAGCGGTCCAAATAGCGGTGGCCTATAGCGGTTCCACTATTAGCGGCGCTAAATACCGGTAAATACCGCTATTTGGCTGCTATTTGGAAACCTATATAGCGGTTATAGCAGTAACGCAGTAGAATGAGGCAACACAGTAACGTAGGTAGGTGTTTGATTGTGTTAATTCTTAAATTATGTTAGATTTGCAACAGGTTTTTGATAATAGAATGATATTACTATGAATTTTGATATTACTATTAATATTTTTCAAAGATATATATTTATATATATAAAAATACATAAATTATGCATGGTATAAAAATTACCGCTATACCACCGCTATAACCTATATATCATATAGCGGACCTTGACCGCTATTCGATTTTGGACCGCTATAACTGCATAGTATAGTGTTATAATAATGGATATTATAGAGAATTTTGTTTGAATATGGTGTTGTTTCAATGTTTTACATTCATGTTTCAAAGTTATGTTTGATTTCTGTATGATGTACAACTTGATTATTATCTGCATTGCTATTTACGTTCTCGAATCGATAGATTAATGATTTGATTGTGTTTTTTGCTCACTACTTCACTAGGTTTTCAGTTCTACTTTGATTATGCCTGGTTTACTGTGAGATTGACGTTTTGTTTATTGCAATTTGGTATATAGAATCTAGGTTTAGTTTACAGTAATATGATAAATGGAATTAAGTTAAATAATCGACACTTGTTGAATTTGTCATCCCTATGTTGATAGTATGGTGTTATAATAATTGGAGGTGTTTTACATTCATGTTTCAAATTTATGTTTGATCTGTGTATGACCTATGACAAACAACTCAATTATAATCTGCATTGTTATTCACGTTTTTGGATCGATAGATTCTCGATTTGATTGTGCTTCTTGCTGTGTACGGTTAGGTTATTAGTTCTACTTTGATTATGCATGTCTTACTTTGAGATTGACCTTTTGTTTATTGCGATTTGATATATAGAAACTAGGTTTTGTTATCAACAATATGAGAAATGGAATTAGGTCAAATCATTCACGTTTGTTGAAGTTTTTCTTTCTGTGTTGATAGTTTAGTGTTATGGTAGTGGAGGTTATGAAGAATTTGTTTGAATATGGTGTTGTAACATAGTCCGAATTCATAGGGATAAGCACAAGAGAGGAAATACAGTGCGGTGATTACAAATATCCACCTAGTGTGCCCTGCAGGTTATGATCAGTCCATTGTTGCTATTCGTGTTTTGGATCAATAGATTCATGATTTGATTGTGTTAGAATACTTGCTGTGTATGATTAGGTTTCCACTTCTAGTTTGGTTATGCCTGTTTGATATTGAGATTGACATTTCGTTTACTACGATATGGTATACAGAATCTAGGTTTAGTATTCACATATATATGAGAAATGGAATTAGGTCAAACAATCAACATTTATTGAAGCGGTTTGATTAGTGAAATGGTTTAGACTTTCAACATGTCAACCTGAACACGACAACCCAAAATCTGATTTTTTTCGTGCTTGTGTCGTGTTTCGGGTCGTTTCAGAAATTACCACCCTTAATGTTAACAGTTTTAGATTTATACTTACATAAAAACATAATTTTAAACCATAGTTATCAAAAGCGCACGCTTTTGGTGCCTAGGCGATTTTTTAGAGCGATGCGAATTAACTGCGCTCCTACTTCCTAGGTAAATATAGCGCACAACTAATACGAATCAAAAGGTTCTTTTAATTCACAAATCCCTAATATTCTGCAGTATTTATAGGGATAACCATCCGATTATATCACTAATGATCCAGATCTCAGTTTGAAATTTTCAAATCCAAATTAGTATATTTCTGATTTAATTCTTACATATTCTGCAGTATTTTTTTAATTTAGTTTTGTTCGTATTCATTATCAGCTTATTATTTCTAATTTGGTTTCCAAGTATTTTGTTATCTTATACTTTTTAAGTGCTATAAACATTTTGGTTTTAAGTATTTTGTTATCTGAGACCTTTTAAGTGCTAGTATGAACATTATTGTTTTGGTTTTGAGTACTTTATTCCCTTAAACTTTTTAATTTTTTTATTTAATTGCGCTTTTTTTTTCTCGGGCCCACGCTTTTTTTGCGCCTATCGCCTAGGCCCTAATCGGAGCCTATGCGCCTAGAGTGCGCTTCGCGCCTTTAATAACTATGTTTTAAACTATTAGACCACGTTTTATGGTTTTATTTTATTTCATGCTATTTTCAGATCGAGTTGAAGACTGCACCAGCTGACTACCGTTTCCCAACAACAAACCAAAGCAGACACTGTTTCACTCGCTATGTAGAGTTTCACAGGTACAGTACATCGTCACTATTTTAACATGCTGTTTTTAGCGGCTTTAAACGATAAAAACTCTACAATATTTGTTCAGTATGCTTTAGGAATCTATGGTGATACTGTCGTCAACCTTTTAATATTTGTCGGGTTTTCCATATGTTTGAGATTGGAGTGGAACAGTCCCCTAATGGTAAAATATACATTCATCTTACTTTAAAATTGCAGGTGTGTTGCGGCCAAGGGTGATGATGCTTCTGAATGCGAGAAGTTTGCCAAATTCTATCGCTCTCTTTGCCCCGGTGAATGGGTAAGCAAAATTAATACAATGATAATCTAGTTTCCTTTATTGTATCTGTACAACATTCAATTGGGTTGACCCGTTGATCCATTTGACCCGTTCTTCTTTTAGAGCTATGTTTTACATGTTAAATGGAGTGTTTTATGATGGTGTTGTAGGTTGACAGGTGGAATGAGCAGAGAGAGAATGGGATATTTCCAGGTCCTCTGTGATCTCATCTGATCTGGTAATGGCATGGGTCCTTGTTTGAAATAATTTTTCACAGTTTTTAAGATTATTTGGCTAATAAGAAGCCATTTTTTTTTTTTATAAATTATGTTTGCTTGCTTTCACATTTCTTGATTATGAGCCTAGTCCCTTGACTACTTTCAACCGTTTTTTAAGTTTGTTTTAAACTTGGTTTAAGTGTGATATCAACATCTGAAATGTTGCCCGTGACCGACATATAGATAAAATACATTTCACATGTAAGGGGGAAGTTAACAGAAAATTCTAACCTCGTTTAGTGTTATGGGTCGGCTAACCTTATATTAAAAAGTTCAACTCAAACATGACTAGTTTAATGTATAGCTAACCTTGACTCGACATGTTTGATAGACAAGGTGACTTGTTAACCTGTCTAGGGTGAAGGGTTTTAAAAAGCTTTTTTATTTAGGTTTTAGCGGGTGTTGATTTTAAAAATGCTAACATGACTCATATAATTAGTGGTGCACAAATCGGGTTTTTTGAATACCCAGTTCCGGTTATGGAACCGGGTTCTACAAAATCGGGTATTGACGCTTTTAGACAATTGTTGTTTTGCTTGTTTCTGCGGAGCGGTATCAAATATAACGTTTTATAAGTCGTAAAATTTTATATTATGTTTTTTTTATAAAATTTATATCAAAATGTAGATAAAAATAAGCATATTACAAAACCGTATTCGTTTTTTAATAAAACATTATATATTGAAAATTGTAAAAGAAAAACACAAATTTAAATTTATTAATATCACATCACTTGGTGTAAATAGCAACAAGTTGGGTGTAAATAGAATCACTCGTTTGAAATGATTCAGCTATAAAAATAAAAACACCAAGTGTAAAATGCCAAAATGGTCCTTGAGTTTAGGCCACTTTTACTACTCGAGTCCAAAAACAAACGTTTTGCATCTGAGTTCCTGATGTTTCATTTTTGTTGTCATTTTCATCAAATTGGCAAATTAGGTTAGAATTTTCCGTTAACTACTACCCCTTTTTTCGGTTTCTTCATTTAAATGATGGGAATAATCGTCATTTTATACGATAATATATTTTAATTAAATGAGGGAAACGACAAAAAAAGAGAAAAGTTAACAGAAAATTCTAACCTTGTTTGCCAATTGGATGAAAATGACAACAAAAATAAAATCTCAGAGACCTAGATTCAAAAAGTTTCATTTTTGAATTGAAATGGCAATACAGACATTAATGATATGCCTATTTAATGATTCGATGGGTTTGGAAAAAAAAAGAGAAGGAAAAAAAAGGACGAAACGATTTTGGTGGGTTTGGTAAAAAAAGTAGAAACGATGTGAAGAAGAATTGAACCAGGGTTTCCTGTTTGTTGAACAGACGTGACCATCACGCCAACCGATTGCATTTTATGATTTGTATAATTTTTAACTATGGCTTAATAATTTCTAACCAACGTGACTTTTAAACGAAGGGGTGCAAACTTATACATATAATTTCTAACCGACGTGACTTTTAAACGAAAGGTTACAAACCCAAGTTGGTTTTTTTTTTTTTTTTTGTGTGTGTGTGTATATATAATGCCATAAATAAAGGTTAGTATAGACGTCGTTAAAGTGAGGTTAACCTCGACGACGAAAGTGAAAGTAAGAAGTGTCATTGGTCACGTTGCCCGTATGGATTATTAGCAGCCGATGTGTTATAGTTGAGATTATCATAATCTAATTCGTCTTTTTTAACTAGTTATATGTTTTCTCAAACTCTTTCCACCCGGTCCAATCCTGTAATAACGAACTAAATATGAACATTCAAGATTATAAATCGAAGATTAGAGATGAATTAAAAAGATGGCAATTGCAAAAAAATAATTCATTTGAGTTAAGATCATTGTTTATTTAACTCCTCATGTAGTGTTACTCATTCACAAGTAAACATTACACGGGTCGACTCAAAACAAATCATGAATATGACATGATTTTAAGAGTGTCCAGGTTTAAATTACGTTTTTAACACAAATAAAATATATGGGTAGTGTTTCAACCGGACACAACTTATACCCTACATTTAGGATTTGACCCATCTCTTATAAAAGGAGTATACATGCTAAATTATAAAGGGAGTATATACATATCAAACCAACCAAACTGAAGCAATCCAGCTAGTTTGGCACTTACAGTTCAAAATGATGGATTGAACTTTAGGGAAAAATCACAAGATTTTTTTATTGCATATTTACCCAACCAGAAACTACAATTGCATATATCCTTCCATAACAAAGAAACCCTTGACATCATTGTTCATTCTCTTCCAAAAATGATAATTCAAGTCCCACGTCGTCGCCTGTTCATTCTCTTGGCATCTCTGTGAAGAATTTTCTTGAAGAGGTTCAGTCGTTCAGGGGCGTTTCCATCTTTCTCTCTTGATTACAGCTTGTCCATTACGTTACCAATGCGATTTTATTAGTTTGATAACCCTTCTCGATTAAAGCTTGTCGATTACATCCCATACACGTGTGGTGAAAATCTATTTGTTCGAGAGTATAAATCTGAAGATTATCACTTACAAATTGAACCATTTGATGAATTCTGTATTCTTACATGCGGCTCAATGAAACTTTCAACATCTACAAATGAAGCCAGTTTAGGCGATATAAGACCTCTAGGATAGTTAGGGGGTGTTTGGGATTGAGTTTAGAAATGGCTTATTAACTTATTAACTTTTTAAATAAGACCTCTAGGATAGTTAGGATAATGTGTTTCCCCTGTTTGTGCAGTCCCTTTTATCCTGCTAATAGATTTATTCAATCTAATGGTTTTTATAGCTGTACCAGAAATATTTACTTTATTATGAAATAAGCATTTCAGTTAGATAAGACAATGGTTTTATACTTTGTTGCACTAGCATATTTTGCATACAATGGTAAAATGTTTTGGTAATTAGGAGTTTTGTTAGTCTCAAATCAGATGGCCTAACCAGAATATATATAAATTTGTTTTTTAATTTAGATAAACAAAAATAAAACCTTAAACACAAATTTTAAAGTTTGCAACATTAAACCTGCATAAAAACTTGAAACATATATAGGTCTAAACATACTAAAATAACACATGAATATTGCTTAAAAAAGTGATGTTCCTTTGCCCTTCTTGTCTCCACCAATTTCAAAATGTTTGCACCTCTGCACATAACATAAGAAAAAAAAAATTACAAACAACAAAAGTATATAAAAAAAAACAAAAAACACCATTAAAAATTAAAAGCTAACCTTAATTGGATGCTGGGACACATGCTTGCAACCTTGGCATTGCAACCTTAGCACAATCTTCTTGGTGGTTTTAGCCTGTTGAAATGTTACAATATTTAATCATAAAAATAATAACAGTGCATTGTAAACATTTGAGGATGGTAACTTGCCAAAAATTTAAAAAAAAAAAAAAGTTGTTTCTTTTTTTGTGAATAAAACAATTCATTCAATAAATTCTAAACATTTGAGGATGGTAACTAGCCAAAAGACTTAAAAAATTGTTTCTTTTTTTTTTTGTGAACAAAACAATTCATTGAATAAATCATTTTTTGGTGTTATGAGAACTTTTTGTATACATTAAAGAAAAAAAGAAAAAAAAACTCTAATTATTTAAAAACTACAATCAGAAGGTCCAAACCAAACTAGTTCAATTTTGACCTGTATAGAAAAAATTCAAAAAGCAAAGCAATAAACCAGAGGTATGAGATCCGACCTTCTTGTGAAAGACGGGCTTGGTTTGACCACCATATCCTGACTGTTTCCTGTCATAACGACGTTTCCCTTGTGCAGCCAAACTATCTTTACCCTTCTTGTACTGTGTCACCTTGTGCAATGTGTGCTTTCTGCATTCCTTGTTCTTGCAGTAAGTCTTCTTAGTTTTTGGAACATTAACCTGCGAAAAAGAAAACATTTAACTTTAACGACATAATTTTCAAAAATTAACGAAAATCATCAAATTAAAAATCCTCAAACAATGCTACAATAATAAACTGCACAACAGAGCAGAACGACAAGTCAGTATTTTACCCAACCATCATGAACCAACATAGCATAGTGCCAACTGCCAAAACAAAACCATCTATGACCAAGACTTCTATGAGTATGATCCATAGTTGTTGATGGCTAATAGCGACAAAGAGCGATAAGGTGCCTATATGCTACATATCGAATAGCGATAAATAGCGATGCACTAGAACTTTTTTTAGTTGTATATGTATATTATATCAAAATACCCTGGTATATATCCTATTTTACATGTATATTCAACAGAAATCTAAAATCCAGCTATTTTATAGCCATGTTTAATTGCTAAAAAAAGTGTCGCTATTCTCGCTATCCATCGCTACAACCCTAATAGCAACACTAGACCTATATGGTATGTAGCGCGCTATAGCGATTCGGTCGCTATTGACAACTATGGTATGATCATGAACTTGCGATATATTTGAATCTTTATAAACATAAGAAATGAACAGCATAAGTTCATGGTTTCTGGATCCCAAAAAAAAAAAAAAAAGAAATGCTAGCAATTTATACCATAATGCAACCAATAACAATCTGAGGTGATTGGAATAAAATTTTGTTCAGATGATTATGTAATTCATTCAACATTTAAGGTGATTACACGACGGAACGGAAGTTCTTTTATACTTTCGCTAGCATACAACATATAATCTCTTATTGAGGAGTCAAACTACACAAATTATCCTTGTTAAACATCCAATGGAGGTGAAAGTCATAACAGATAGAAAAGATAATCAGATTTTACAAAAACTGCAAATCAGTTATCATCAAAATGCAGTATATTAACAGTCACTAACACTTGTCAAATAATCTAAGTGTTAAACTCTTATCTCAAATAACAAATTCGAAACATGAACAGCAATTGAAGTCTATAATCAATAAGATGCGAATGTCAATAGTAAAAAAACCACTTCGGCACAAAATACATGAATCCAAAGTCATTCAAACTCTCAATTATAAGAAATACTATCACGAATTAGGTCGATATTTAAGCTATTCGAGCTCAACATACTAAAAACTGAATCAAATACACGATCTAATCCAAACCTTAATGATCTGAAACCTACTATAAATTTGGAAGATAGGAGAAGTTGTAGGGTTTACCATGGCTGACGATCTCCGATGAACCAACCTGCCGGATGAGAGAGAGAGAGAGGAACCACCAGTTTTTAGGGTTTATTCTGTATCTAGGTATTTTATTTTCAACTGTTTTGACATGGGTTGGGCTTTATATCAAAGGCCCATAGAAAAAAAGATATTGCCCAATAGCAAGAGAAAATTTTGTAGAATATTTTTTGTAAATGTGAAAAAGACAAAATAAAATGAAATAAAGAAACAAGTTTTTTTAGAGTAAATTACAAGTTTTGTCCTTTATGTATGTCTCAAATTGCACGCGTTGTCCTTTGTCTTTAAAATTAATGAGTTTTGTCCTTAATGTTTGCAAATCTTGCACGTTATGTCCTTTAGGCCAAACCCAGTTAGATTTTTTGGTTAAAACTGATCATGTGCAAGGCACATGAGGGCATTTTAGTCTTTTTACCTCATTTATTTAATAGTATTTAAAAAATAAAACAAAATAATTAAAAATATTATTATTATTTTAACTAGAGTAAATTACAAGTTTTAACCTCCATCACCACCACCAGTACCCTCCACCGCCACCACCCTCCACCGCCACTACCACCCTCCACCTCCACCTCCTCTGCTCACTGCTACTTGCATCAAAACCCCCCAAAAATCAAAAACCTAAATACCAGATCAAAAACCCCCAAAAATCCCCAAAACCAAAAATATCCAAAACCCCCAACAACAATTGATGATCAAGAGAAAAAAATCCATAGCAGAGGTCATAACAAAATTCAACCTAAATCTTGTTCAAATTCGTGAAAAACCTGTCGAAAGTAACTACAGTAAAAGTAAACTAAAAAGATCCCAAAATCTCAACAAATTTCTATCTCAAAAAATTTCTATCTCTAAAAAAAACCTGGGTGGTGGATTGTTCAATCAGATGCCTCATCGGAAGACGGCGGTGGTGAAGACGACGGCGGTGAAGACGTGGTGTACATGAAGGCGGTGGTGAAGATGGCGGTGAAGACGCGGTGTACATGAAGGCGGTGGTGAAGATGGCGGTGGTGGCAGAATGTGGTGGTGTACATGAAGGCGGTGGTGGTGGTGGTGGCACATGGTGGTGACCGGTGAAGATTTGGTCTCCATATTGTTTCTGAATATTTGGTCTTCATCAGTTTCTATAAATGATTTTTGCACATTAGTCCTTTATATTAAGTGATTTGCTCAATAGTCCTTGGGTATGTAAAATGACTAAAATACCCTCATGTGCCTTGCACATGATCAGTTTTAACCAAAAAATCTAACTGGGTTTGGCCTAAAGGACATAACGTGCAAGATTTGCAAACATTAAGGACAAAACTCATCAATTTTAAAGACAAAGGACAGCGCCTGCAATTTGGGACATACATAAAAGACAAAACTTGTAATTTACTCTTTTTTTTAAAACGTAGGTCATAAATAAGTTTTCTGAATTTTTGTGTTGATGGGTTTCAAAATGTTACTGAGGAGAAAAAGCTATTTCTAGCCAATGAGTTATGTTGTAGCTTTTAATTCCTAATATTTTAGAAACCAAGTATTACCTGAATGATACATGATCATCATCATACTCAGTAAATTCTACCAATAGCAAAGCTAAGGTAGGGTCGGAGGAGGGTAAGATATAGACAATCTTACCTCTACCCCGTAGAAATATAGACTCTGCTTCCAGTGAGACTCCAGGCTCAAACCTGATTGAATGAAACATGATGTTTGGACCAAACCTCACGTGCTATAAATCATTAATCACATGAGGTAATTACTTTATGATATCCATATTGTATTCGTTATTATTTTGCTTATCCTCATCTATGCGTTTTGTAATTTTTTACGTTAATGTCTACACGTCTAAACCACGTGAGCAGCGTCGAGTTTCCACCATGTGTCCCTTGAGACGTTCCAGGTACATTGAAGGATCAAGCAAGTGATCTCTAACTCGCATAGGTTTAACCTGTACTATATTTTTTTATGGTTTTCAATACTCATGGTCCAATGCGACTAGAATCATGGCAAAAACGACCATAATGTATTAGAGTATCAAGTATTAGAATTTCGGATAATATCCTGTTAACTCAGGAATTGCTTCATAATTACCATAGGAATACAGGGCCTCCTAGGTGTGCTTTCAAAGTTGACATACAGAAAGCGTATGACACGGTTGATTGGGACTTTCTCCGTGCGACTCTCTTGGGTTTTGGGTTTCACTGTCAACTGGTTGAATGGGTTATGACATGTGTGACGTCTGCATCGTATTCGATAAGTATAAATGGTGATATTCATGGGTATTTTAAAGGCCAGCGGGGCTTGAGACAGGGAGATCCCATCTCCCCGTATTTATTCACCCTTGTTATGGAAGTGTTAACTTCTATTCTCCAGCAAGCCGTCAACAATAGTACAGTCTTTCGTTTTTGATGTGTGTAAAATGCAACATATAAAACACATCAATTAAGGCATAAAATTAACCCTTTTTAAGTACTAATGTTGGAAAAAGAGTGTTTTTGTCTTCCTTTTGTATTTTCAGGATGAAATGAGCTCAAAATCACAAAAGAAGCAAAAAGACCACTAATTCTACCATAAATACAAGAAAAGGAACAAAAGTAAATTGCCCGGACCCTCAACGGCACCTCCCAAGACAAAGAGAAGAGAACAGAGTCTGAACACGCCCCGTGTCCAGCGAACACGGGGGCGTGCCCAGGAAGCAGCAGAAAAGACAAACCAGTAGAAGCTTCCATTGCTCACCACGGGGCCGTGCCCAGCGGGCACGGGGGCGTGTTGAAAGTACAGCAGGCGCATTAATTGTAATTCGCAATTACAATTAATGAAGAGAGAGAATGTCAGACGGGCACGGGGCCGTGTCCAGCGGACACGGGGCCGTGTCCAGCGTTCTGTTCAGCCTATAAATAGAGGAGCTTGGTTTCATTCTCTCTCATCCCTTGGCACACCACCTCTCTCACACTTCATCCACCACCCACCACCACCATAACACCATCATCCACCACCATCATCCATTGTCCATCGTAGAGTGTGTGAGTCGTCTCGGGATCCAAGATTGATCGTAAGAGTTCTTGACAATCAAGGCCATGTTTGCCTAAGTCTCTTACATCACTTGGTGAAGACAAGTGTTTAGTATAATACTTTTTATTTTTAATCTTTTGCACTTTTTATTTGGTTTTGTATTAATGACTTTAATAACTAGTTACTTATGTTGAAGGTGATCTTTCCTTATCGTTTGTCCGTGGTGTCTTGGCGTTATTTTACTGTCTATATAAAATAAAAGATTTTCACCATTCATATCTCCACGGTCTATATGGAGGTATGTTGGCTACCTGGTCGGGGGTTAAGGGAACGGTTTGGTAAGGGTCTTGCCCTTGTTCAGCGTTTAGAGGTCCTGCTTGGGACCTGGGTCAACTTTAGTAGGATCTCCTTCAATGCCCATAGGTATTGGATGGCGGGGATCCAAACTCTTTGACCCCCTCATAAGCTAACTACTATTAATACTATAACCCGGCTATTTAGGACTGTATCCCTGCTGACTCAGACTACTTAGCCGAGGGTAACGTCACCGCCAAAAGCGGGGCCTACCATAATTTGCATTAATAACTTAATTCATTATCTTTCAATAATCCGACCCTTTAGGATTGTATCCTTGCTGACTCAAACTACTGGGTTGAGGGTAACGTCGCCTTCAAAAGAGGGGCCTACTACAATAACTAAGATAATCTCTTAAACAAGTGCAAAAGTGCGAAAATAATCAAAGGTTATACTAATACACGTGTCGGATCCAAGTGATTCATCTTGTCTATCTGTTTTTATTTTATTTTATTTTTCAGCATTTAGTTAGTTTTTATTTTTCTTAGTTTAAAACATTTTTCTAACTTTTTTTGATTTGGTTAGACGTTGAGGATAAACCGGTATTAAAAGCTCTTGTGTCCTTGGACGACCTCGGTATCTTACCAACACTATACTACGTCTACGATGGGTGCACTTGCCCATATGTGTGTTTAGTGTTAGTAAATATCGTGTTTTATAAATTTAAAACTTGGCTAAAAGTGTAAAAAGGGCTTAATTATACATCTAAAATATATACACACCGACACGCATTAAGTTTTTGGCGCCGTTGCCGGGGACACAAGGATTTTAAGAAAGTTAGGAATCAACGGCCTAATCATCTTTTTATTTTTCTTTAATTTTTAGGATTTTTTTTAGATTTTTCAGCTTCTGCAGAGCTCAGCACGGGGCCGTGCCCGCTGAACACGCCCCGTGCCCAATCATTGGAACTGGCAATCCTGTTTTATATCAGACAGTAGGCTGAACACGGGGCCGTGTCCACTCAACACGCCCCCGTGCCCAAGATTCAGTTGCTGAAAACAGAACCGTTTGATCCCGGCGGTTGGTAACTTCTTATACAAACATGAGTAATAGTGATTCTTTTTACTTTCGGCACTCTTATGGTTTGTGGTGTCAAATATGTGGAGGCGAACACGAGGAATTAAAATGTTTCTTCCTCACTTATAGGCCACACTATATAGACCCACCAATTCCTTGTAACCTTAAGAGGGGCGAAAGTAAAAATAAACACTATTTCTCCCTCGAATGCGCCCAACCAGATATTCTAGGAGATATGCTCCTTGACGAGCTATTTCAACTAGAAGAACTACTTCTAAATTGGTCAAAAGAACTTAGGAAGGATTTCTTAGGTCCATCCCAAGATGATGACCATGAGGAAATGTTGGAACCGCATTCTGACAACCTCGTTGCTCCCAAAAATACCTTTCTTCCTAAACAAGACGTGGACGATAGTCGTCCCTGTGCCGATTGTGCCGTGAAGGACTCCCCATCGACCTCGTTCGGTGCATACATAGACCTGAGCGATTCGGCATACACCTTCTTTAACGAGAGCCCGGGAAAGGGTTGGACTTGTCCACCTAGAATGAAAATAGGAATTACCCTCACCGACAACCTCTTGCGTTCTCGCCTTAGTATAGGACAATTAAGGTATCTTAGGCATTTTGGGGTTGTTCCAACAAGTCAGGAGCCACCCGATAAGAATTAGCTCCTTAATAAAGACAAAACTCCATAAAACAGCCCTTCGACACGGGGCCGTGTCCGGTCACCACGACCCCGTGTTCGCTCAGAAGATTTTCTGCTGATTCTGTCAGAATACGGACAAAATGTGTCAGGATTTTCTCTGCACACGGGGCCGTGTCCGGCGGACACGGGGCCGTGTTCAGTGTGCTGTCGTTTTCTTTAAATGCAGCCTGAATCCTGCTCATTTTTTACCACTCCACCAAGCAGAGATCCCTGGAATCTTCAAATATATACCATCCTAGGTAAGTACCAAAAGAAGGTTCCTAAGGACCATCTTGTCTTTTCCACTTTTGTTCATTTCCTCTTCTTCCAAAGATTTTTCAAACCCTACCTCCATGGAAGTTTGGAAACCCATGATTCCAACCTTCTATGCAAAGTTTGTAGGAGTTTTAGCTATGGGTTCTTGTCTAAAGTTAGTTCTATAACTTTGTTTTTAAATTATCTGAGCTTATAACACAACGTAAGTATATGGAAATAATTTAAAAAAAAAAAAAAAAAAAACTAGAACCATTAGACAAAAATTCCTGCAGACAGTTGAACACGGGGCCGTGCTCACTGAGCACGGGGCCGTGTTCAAGGTACTGTTTAGCAAAAATTCAGTTATCCTCGGCTTATTTCGCAGAAAATGGCCAGCCGAAACAGCGGAGCGTCTTCAAGGAATAACCGAAATGGAAGGAGATCATCCGCCGCAGAGGATTCCCTGGTAAACTACGTTTACGCTTTAAGGGAAGCCGTAGATGAAATGACAAGTGTAGAAGAAGCTTTGGTGGACCGCGTTAATCATCTGACGATAAGCTTGGAGGGCTGCTTGCAAGAAGTGAACCTTCTGCACCAAAGGTTAAACCTTCTTGCTTCCCCGCCTTTGGTTCCGGTGATAACACACAGGGCGTGGAATGTAGTACCCGAGGTTATCATCCCAGCAGAATGGCACGCCTTGCACCAAGTGCCTCAACCAAGAGTAGTGCAAGGAGTCCCGGTTAGCGCTCCTCCTCGAGAAACCGAAGAAAATGAGGCTACCTTCTACCTCCCAAGGGAGATAGAAGAATGGCTTTGAGTGAAAACCGAGGAGCCATGGGCTGAAGAATGTTTCTACATCGGGAAACTATTCCCGAAATTTTCCTAAATAAGTAGAACCTTTATGATAACCTTATGTTTCCCTTAGTTTAATTAGCTATGTAATTCCTCTATGGTTAGCAATGTTATGATGGTTTTTATGATTTATGGACTCATGGTGGTAATGGATGGAAAAGGGAACGAGAAAAAATGGAACCATGCAGAAGAACAGAACAAACCGACAAAATCTCCATAACAGAAGGCTCCACACGGGCCGTGCCAAACCAACACGGCCCCGTGCTGAGCCCCCTGCAGGAAGTCACCCAGTTCAGGTAACTGGACACGGGCCGTGTTCAGCGGACACGCCCCCGTGTCCAGGCTTCTGTTTCAATTCTATAATTTTTGTTACTGGCACTTGACCACGGGGCCGTGCCCGGTCAACACGGGGCCGTGTCCAGAGCGCCAGTAACACAAATCTTTGTTTTCAAACACACTTTTACATATTCTAATCAACCAAAAACATTATTTTTGGACACATTGAGGACAATGTGTAATTTAAGTGTGGGGGGGATGCTAAAACCTTGGAATTTTGCAAAATCCTAAAACAAGCCTTACACAAAACTCTATTGGAACCGCTAAACACCCCAAATTTTTTCAAAAACTTTTTCATTTTTTTTATTTTATTTACTTGTCTTAGTTTAAGTTGGGAATAACAAGTTATAAAAGGGTTATATTTTTACAAACTTACAACCGATAGCGTCGTGATAAAAAGAACTAACATAAGAAAATTATGAAACAGTATAACAAGTCTAGCTAAAATTCGATTATATATGCTTGGTCACATTAAAAACCCATTCCCACAAAAAGTGAGTTTTGAGCCTTTATTGAGCATAAAAATACACATATTTAGATTAAATGCTCATTTTTCGTTTCTTGTGTGAATAGCCGCTCGGTCTTTACAAGTCTAGAACTTGCCACGACGATACATTCCCGGTCCTTACCAACTTAAACCCAAGTAAGTAAATGATGGAGGCATTAGGACTAACTATTTTTCTTTCAAAACCATTATTTTTCATTTTTTTTTTACCTACCCAAAATCCCCCTAGAAAACCCCTTTGAGCCTAAACCTTTCATTTCATTACCCCCAAAACAATTTTTTTTACCCACCAAAAACCTTTTTCATTTTTTCACCTTTATTTTAGTAACAAACTCGGTTTTTCATAAACATACCCTTTACGTGATGAAAAAAAAAAAGAAAAAAAAAAAAAAGAAAAAAAGAAATGAAGTCAAAAACAAACATAAGCTACAAAAAGCTTGTTTGGAGAAATACTTCAAAAATAAATGTCACCAAAAATAAGGTATTTTACGAAAACCGACACTTGTTACGATTTTCGCCCTTTTTACTAACCACTAACCAACCACCCACCTTTAAACCCAAGCCTTCACCCCAAAAGACCTCTTGATATTTACAAAGGTAAAAAGTTAAAAAGGAGGAGGATTGATCGCTTGGCAAGCATATGGAGAATGTAAATCCGTGCCGCTCTCGAGCGATTCACTTAAATATACACCTTCGGCCGAGTGATTGAGTGATCTCCCGTGAGGTATGTGAACTTGTATATAAATGGAATTTTAATAAGGCATGCTATCCCCAAATAAGTAGTTTATCTTATGAAAAGTTCAAAATAAACCATGACGAATAAGATTGTAAATAAAATAAAAATAGAACCTATACAAACCTTGGATTCCCGACACTCTAGGACAAGTTAAAAATGTAGGTCCCTCTTCGGAGGATGACGAACCTAAACCTTGTTATACAAACACCCCCGGTTGTGCGGAATCCAACCGGAGATGCAAACCGAGTTTGAACACGACAAGAACACGAGAAGGAGACCGAGACTCAACGATTAACACTAATGCATTAATACTTGAAACGGTTACAAATCAATGTTTACAAATAATCTTTGCAAACTCTCACTAGTTCACTCGGTTCCGTGTTCTTGCTTGTACACTCCTTCTCTTATCAGTGTATGCTATCCTTTCTGTTTGTGTACACCGCCCCCTTTGTTCACCGAAATTACCTTTATATTAGACCTACATGTGTGCGATTGGTTAATGGATTGGCCCAATGATGCATTAGCCTACACAAGGAGGCCCAATCACAACCATCCTCTACGTAAAGTCCATTCCATCCATTGCAAAAGGTATTTGGTCAAAGTATATGACATCATCATGACATCATCATGATGATGTCATGATGATGTGGCAGCGGGAACCGGCTCGCGGCGCTCCGTGCTTCACGTGTTGAACTCTGGGACGCACGACAGAGGAATGTCGTGACGTCGGGCCTGAGCCGAACCTAACCGGGTCGAACCGAACCGAGTTGAACCGAACCAAGTCGCGTCCACATAATATGTATCAACAAACTCCCCCTTGGACGCTACTCGTGAGGTTCATCTTCCATGTCTTCCATGTCAGAGGATCTTCAAAGTCTTCACGTATTGAAAGCAGAGAGTGTATCAACAAACTACCCGTATCATGTAGGAAGTGTGTTAACAAACTCCCCCTTAACATAAGCTCCCCCTTGAGTTATGCTCGTGAAATACTTTATCTTTATGAAGTGAGATCCTTGTGGTGTTGATGATGGTCAGCGGCAACTCGATCATCTTCATCATTTGAGTGCCTTCATGTCGTGTCTTCATTCCAAAGCTTTGTCATCGACCATGTTCTCCTAGCCTTTAGAATCTGCACATGCAAGAAATCTAAACGCGTAATGAGAACAACTGCTTGGAATATAGTTAATCATAAACAAGTGACACACGGATGACCATGTCACAATCAAACACCGTCCGACAGATTGAAAGTTTTTCAGATTTATCAATTTCAGATTTCAACTTTCAAAGACTTGCAAATTTCAACCGTTTATGAAGATTTTAGTCAATTCGGTTTTCGTTCAGGTTTCAGGCAACGAAGACTCGAGTTCCAACATCGTACGATCGAAAATAAATTAGAAATAAAATCTTTTTGGCTTTTATAAAGTTTATATTAAAACACACCTAAAATCTTTTTGATATTTTTGACTTTTCTAAATGTAAATACTGAAAGCAGTAAATAAATATATACATACATTCTTTTTGCGAGTTTCGAGGGTAAGAGAATCATATCAGTGTACGGTCATGCCAAAACACTCTTGTTGTTCAGTTAGTTAACATTAAGATAAGCATCCTATAACAATTATCGGTATTGTTGTCCACTTAAGCTCAACTTATCAGATGTAATCATGTTTAGGGGATACGTTAAGGTATGATTTATACTTACCGACCGGTGTTCATCCACATCACGACACATTCCCGTATCAAGGTATGCACGAGGGTTCATCTTACCGGTGAGTATACCGATTATCATCTGTTTGACCGTATATGATGTGAGATTCTCACTTATTTTGATTTGAAAACAAGTCCTTTGTGATATAATCACTTATTGATGAGGAACTTGATTTTCATATGCATGAGGGCACAGGAGCAAGTCCGTGAACAGGTCAGTACTTTCGTACAGCAGAGAGACGAACTTGACTCCCGGATAAATGTGATATTTTATCACTTATTTGATTTGGACATGTGATTGTTGATCACTTATTGAGGTCGAATGCAGTATGTAATATGTACACGTATGTATAGTATCATGGAAGATCTAGACTTGCGTCCCCGTTATTTTTCGGTAAAAGATACAACCATGATACCCAGATGATAAGCAGCATAAAGACCGAATATCTCAGAACCTCGGCAATCTATCAAACGAAATTTCGGTACTAAGACCATATGCCAATGAATGTTTCCCACCTGGTCTTCAGTCGATTTAAGATTTATATCACCCTGCACACTTTAAAATGATTGTGAGCCTACCGATACATCTTATATAGAGCTGCTTATCATTTTTCATTTAAGGTTTAAAGAGGTTTGAGTAGACCACTGATGTACTATCATTTTCTCTTTTGCTCGCCAGGAAACTCATTTTTGCTTTTCTATTGTTTTTGTGTTTTTGAAATTTTTCGATGTTTTTGGATTTTCATATTTTTGGATTTACTCCCCCTAAAATCAATAAACTAAGAGAAATTTAAAACACAAGGTATTTACAAAAATGATTTTCCGATGTTGGTTTTGACTCGTGTTTTACCTCAATGCCGTTTACCAAAATTAATTTTAATCAGAAAGGATTTATCGAATTTTGGAAAAAAATGAGTTGGCACATCGGTAAGCGGTGCGGACCATGACAACATTGACAAGTTTCATAGAGAAACAATCACGTGTGAGACGATATTCTAGATCAATGTGTCAGGTCAAAGAGTGCTGTATGAGATGATGATTCATAAAGCAGCTTAAATATCGACAAGCATAGGAGAGATTTAGAAATTCAAAACCGTATCCTGCAACTGTTTCATGCATTGCAAGGAATCTGAGTGCTCTCCCAAACTTGATATCCACCCGGTGTGGACTTCAAAGTCGAATCTGCAGCTACTGAGAAATCTCTTGACAGCAACAAGATCATAAACCTCCGGGTCCGGCCGGTCTATCATACTACACCAGCGAAGGTCTTTGACTTTCTCTTTCAGAAATGGTGTGCGGATGTTCAATCCATGCCCAGGCTTCTGCACACATTTCCTTGTATTCTTTCCTGAAGACCCGATCAAAAACCATACAAACCAAATTTTGGCACTTTCTTCATCTGGTCGAATTTTGCAACTTCATTCAACCACATTCTTTCACCAACATATTCTTCTTCTTTTCCTTTTCTTTCCTTTCTCTCCATCAATGGCAACAACATTCTCCTAGATATATCAATATTTCGGATCCTTATGTCGCCAAACTTGTGCATGGACGCTCCACTATCAACAATCCTAAGACTATCAATAGTTCCTCCTGGAACATCCTGCACACTCACTCAGAGATTAGTTGGAGAGAGGGACCCAAGCCTTCACAGACTTGGGTCGTCCGTCATCATCGAGAATTGTAACATCCATTTCCCGATGATTCGGAATTGATGCAGCTCCCCCTGAAACAATTACCGGTTTTGGTATCCAAATCTGTTTCTGTTTTTCATGTTTAACATCTGATTTAATAGATTTTGTTTGGATAACCTCCGGTTTCAAAGCCTTTTCAACTTCTTTTCTTTGTTTCTTTTTCTGTTTCTTTTCTCGTTGTTTAACAAGACGAGGGTCCTGTTTTGGTGAAACAGATCTTTTATGGTAAATGTTACCATAGGGGGCATCAATTTTTGACTTTCTCTTGGTGAGATATGGACAATTCTTAATGATGTGTCCATACTCACAGCATTCAAAGCATGATCTCCGCTCAACAAACCTCGGAGTATCATAACTGTAACAGCTGGATGATGAACTTCGTGATCTTGAGGTACTTGGTCCTACATCACAACCGTTTGTTTGTTGTGTATAGTTGTTTTGACTGTTTCTTTTCAAAATTTTACTTTGTTTAACAGAATCCTTGTTGGATTTGTTTTTGAAAGTATCAATTTTATCAGTCCCTCTTGATTTCACGAAGTTTATCTTCCGATCCTTTTTCTTGTTTTCGCCCTGTTTGCCTTTTCTATTCTCTTGGGCGGCATGATGTTGTTCATGGGGATCATCAACCTTTGCTTTCAACTTATGAAGATATGGACAATTTCGAATTATATGTCCAATTGTACCACATTCAAAACACATTCTCCGCTCTACAAGCCTCGGAGAAACATGTTGATGACCAGACGGAGAACCAGACACTGAACTTTGTGATCTAGATGTGCTTGGACCTAAGTCACATCCATTTGTGTGTTGGGTATAATTGTTCTGATCATTTCGTTTTAAAATTCTAACTTGTTTTACAAAATCAATGTTAGATTTATTTTGAAATGTTTCAAGTTTGTCCGTACCCTTTGATCCAACAAAGTTCACTTTCTGTTCTCTTTTCTTAGCTGGAGCTCTTTTGTTTTGTACCCTTTGAACCTTAGGTTGCCCAACCTTAGATTGTTGAATTTTAGGTTGTGCAGCCTTAGGTTTAGGAGCCTTAGACTGTTCGACTTTAGGTTGTTGAACCCTTGGTTGTTCAGTCTTAGGCTGCTGAACTTTTGGTGCTTGAACATTCTTGTTCTGAGCCCTCTTTTCTTGCACCTTGCCCTTACCTTTTCCAGAATTCACTTGTTGTTTTCGCTCAACTGGCAGTTTTTGGTTTCCATATTGTTTTCTTATTTGGTCACATGGAATTGGTTCACATTGAGTGACCGTCACTTTGTTACCTTTGTTTCCCAAAAACTTATCAGTACGTCCTTCAAAAACTTTCTCAATTAAATCTTGATTTACATTTTTAATTGGAAAATCTCTGTCAGAATAGATTTTGCTGTCTCCCTTGAGCGTATACAACAAGTTATTCTCCTTAATGCTAGGTACACTGGACTTCACTGCCTTTGGTGTTTCAGTCTTACTCGGTTTCACTTGTGGATCACACAAGATGTGATTCTCAATTGGAATGTCTGGTGTAACCGAGTTAGACTGTGGTTTCACAATTTCTTCAGATTCATCGTCTGAAGAATCAGCATCCTCAATAATTGGAGGACTCTGTTCCTTAGCACACGATGAATTGCTCACATTCTCAGAATCTAATTGTTCCGAGGAAGATGTACCAGTTTTGAACCCGAGGCCTGCAACAAAGTCATCTCGCGCAAGTGGCACAGTAGGTTCAAAACGGGGCATATCCTCGTCATCAGGCAATTTTGAATAATTGTGACTCATTGGGGGAGGACATTTTTTGTATCCAATACACTTGACGTCCCCCTTTTTCTTTTGAACATTGATGATGTGATCCAAAACAAAACGGGAATTGGAATAACTGTCCAATTTCTGCTTGATTGCATCACATTCGCATCGAGCTGTAGCTAACTCCACCATTTGTTTCTCAATTGTGTCAATTAAGTTATTATTAGCATGTTGTTTTCTCAAAACAGCCTTTTGTAATTCAGAAACATCATGTTTTAATGACTTAATTGTTTCTTTAAACTCCTTTTCATTTTTGGCTAAAAAGAAGTTAGCTTCAGATGCTTTAGCAAGATCAACAATCAATTTTTGATTGTGTTGCAGTGTAATTTCAAGCTCACTTTCCTTTTCTGCATAATCTAAACATTTAGCACATTCAACAGCAGCAGAAACAGAGTCAGGTTTAGAATCACATACCTGACTGGAATCACTCTCAGGTGTTGGCCTTTCTGCATCAGAATTAATAACCTCCCTTGATGATTCACATTTAGATCCATCCTCGCTCGAACTTGAACTTGAAGTTGTATCACCCTCAACTGAAGTTGAGACATCTTCATCTGAACTTCTGTCATGTTCAGAACTGTCATCATTTCCCGAGGATTCACCATTGCTTGCATCTTTGATAATTTCAGCATACAACGCCGATTTTGTCTGACTACTGTTCTTTGGATCAAGAGATGATGGTTCTACAGTAGAACGATGGTGTTGTAAACCGACTGGGGGTAATGGATTTCCAGACAAGTCTGTGGTTGAAGCCGGCTTTACAGGAACTTGTATTGGATTGCCAAAACAATCTGTTGTTGTTTTCGGTTCACTTTGCCTTTGATTGGTAACTGATGCCCACTGATTTGCAGATATCATGGCAGCTGAACGTGGGGCAATAGCCTGCATCCAAGCATTCCTGAAATCGATTTCAGATTGATAAGCAGATGATTGCGTATCAGACGATTGCGGAGCCAAGGATGTTGTAGTCCACGCGGATGGATCCCATTGACCGTTTGTTCCCATTTCTGCAGTAATTCGAGATGGTGTGGGAGATTCGGCCCTTGATGGAGATAAAATTTGTACACGTGTATTTTCCACTGTCGAAGGATCAACCGAAAGATCACACGAAAAACAAACACCAAACCGGTCTCGAGGATGATATTTCGTAAGTTGATACAAACGAAAATAAAAATGATTCGCAGCTCTTGGGCTTTGGTGATTTTCTAAACGTGGGCCGTGCACAACAAATAACAGAAAGTGGGCTTTTGAAAATTATTTAGTTTCTTGTGGGAGGCGGTGCCTTGGGCCGGAATACTAACAGCACACAAACAAGGTTTGTTTGTTACTTGGGTGGTGCACCACTAACAATAATCAAACAATTATTAGTGGTCTATTTGGGCGGCAATCCCTGAAACAATAATCAACAATTTAAATTTAAGCACATGGGCCGAATCTTGGGCCGTGATCACGAACAACAAATAATCAAGTATTGGTTACTTGGGGTGGTGCACCACAAACAATAATCAACAAAATCAACTAGTCACTTGTCTTGGGCGGTGCACTACAACCAATAAGTAAGTCTTTTGAGTTGTTTATCTTTATTCTCTTAGTGGGCGGTGCACTACAACAAACAACAAATATTAGTGGCCTATTTGGACGGTGACCACTAACAATAACCAACAAAGTCTTTGTTTTCTTGTGGGGTTCCTTGTGCCGAGAACAAAGTCAACAATTAACCAAGTTTATTGGTCTATTGTGGCGGTGAAAACAAGAGCCAACAAAAATAATTAGTCACTTGGGCGGCATGCAATAATCAACAAAATGATTATTGCCTTGTCTTGGGCCGTGAACCTTTGTGCCGAGAACCAGACAACAAACAACCACCAACCAAACGTTATTGGTCACTTTGGGCGGTCACTATAATGTAAGTGGGTGATCAACAACAATAACCAGCAAATGTCTTAGTTTATCTAATCCTTCGATATTGGGTGCATTGGGCGGCGCACACATAGAGAGGGTGCCTTGACTTGAATCCAACAACAACCAATCAAGAATTAGTGGTCACTTGGGGGCGGCGAACAATAAACAACAAAATATCCTTTTTTTTTATTTTCTTTTGATAATTGAGGCGGTGGTATCGGGCCGGTGATAAACAACCAAATTAATATGTATTTTCTTGTGGGCTATTAGGACGGAGCCTTGAACAGTGGATCCTTGGGCGGTGCCTTGTACGTGATCACAAACAAAAGTCAACAAAGTTTATTTGTTTTCTTAGGCAGTGGAATGGTCAGTGAACCTTGGGAGGTGCACCACTAACAACAAATATCTTGATCCTTCGAAGTTTAGCTTGATCCTTCGAAAAACAAAAATTGACCCTTCGATTAAACTGATGACCTTTCGAAAATTTTGTTTGATGACCCTTCGAAGCAAGAGATGACCTTTCGAAAATTTTGATGATCTTTCGAATAATAAAGGTGACCCTTCGAATTTCAGCCTGATCTTTCGAAAAATAACTGATCATTCGAAGTATGAAGATATCTTTCGAAGTATGAAGATATCAAGAACTTCAAGAACACAGCGACTGTTAGCTTTCCAGATCTGACGGAAACTAACCCAAAACTTGAACAAAATCCCGGTTTTAAACAAGGAAAAGAGCCAGGCTCTGATACCACTTGTAGGTCCCTTTCTGGAGGATGACGAACCTAAACCTTGTTATACAAACCCACTAGCGAGTGCGGAATCCAAGCTAGCAAGCAAACCGGGTTGAGACAAGCATAAACACAAACACACAAGGATTCACCGATTAACACCACTGTATTAATACGAATGAAGGTTCCGGTTACAAGCACAATGTTTACAAATCTAACTTGCAAACTCTCTAGTGTGTGTGTGTGTGTTTAGATAGAATGCTCTCAAACTCTCTCTATGTGTGCATCTATCTCACAAGCCTCTCAAGCCCCTTCATAGTCGAAATCCCAAAAACCTCCTTCGAAATCCCCTGATTTCGTCATATATATTTGTTTTGCATGGGTTGGGCTTTGGCTTTTGATAAGATGAGGCCCAAGCCTTTTGTTTTGTCATGATTGGCCCAACATGTAATCTGATCATCTAACTTGATTGGCCCAGCACATGATTTACGTGAATCACTTTTGAAGATTTGAAATGTTTAGCCAACTGATGACATCATCATGACATCATCATGATGATGTCATGATGATGTGGCGGCGGGAACCAGTTCGTGGCGCTTCGTGCTTCGCGTGTCGTACTATGGGGCGCACGACGGAGGAATGTCGTGACGTCGGGCTTGAGCCGAACCTATCCGGGTCGAACCGAACCGAGTCGAACCGAACCGAGTCGCGTCCACATAATATGTATCAACAAAAAAAAAAAAACTTCTCTTCTACCTATTCCATTTGGGAGTGTAAGCCACATTAAAAGAGTTTTGCTTGAGGACAAGCAAAAGTTCAAGTGTGGGGGTATTTGATGTGTGTAAAATGCAACATATAAAACACATCAATTAAGGTATAAAATTAACCCTTTTTAAGTACTAATGTTGGAAAAAGAGTGTTTTTGTCTTCCTTTTGTATTTTCAGGATGAAATGAGCTCAAAATCACAAAAGAAGCAAAAAGACCACTAATTCTACCATAAATACAAGAAAAGGAACAAAAGTAAATTGCCCGGACCCTCAACGGCACCTCCCAAGACAAAGAGAAGAGAACAGAGTCTGAACACGCCCCGTGTCCAGCGAACACGGGAGCGTGCCCAGGAAGCAGCAGAAAAGACAAACCAGTAGAAGCTTCCATTGCTCACCACGGGGCCGTGCCCAGCGGGCACGGGGGCGTGTTGAAAGTACAGCAGGCGCATTAATTGTAATTCGCAATTACAATTAATGAAGAGAGAGAATGTCAGACGGGCACGGGGCCGTGTCCAGCGGACACGGGGCCGTGTCCAGCGTTCTGTTCAGCCTATAAATAGAGGAGCTTGGTTTCATTCTCTCTCATCCCTTGGCACACCACCTCTCTCACACTTCATCCACCACCCACCACCACCATAACACCATCATCCACCACCATCATCCATTGTCCATCGTAGAGTGTGTGAGTCGTCTCGGGATCCAAGATTGATCGTAAGAGTTCTTGACAATCAAGGCCATGTTTGCCTAAGTCTCTTACATCACTTGGTGAAGACAAGTGTTTAGTATAATACTTTTTATTTTTAATCTTTTGCACTTTTTATTTGGTTTTGTATTAATGACTTTAATAACTAGTTACTTATGTTGAAGGTGATCTTTCCTTATCGTTTGTCCGTGGTGTCTTGGCGTTATTTTACTGTCTATATAAAATAAAAGATTTTCACCATTCATATCTCCACGGTCTATATGGAGGTATGTTGGCTACCTGGTCGGGGGTTAAGGGAACGGTTTGGTAAGGGTCTTGCCCTTGTTCAGCGTTTAGAGGTCCTGCTTGGGACCTGGGTCAACTTTAGTAGGATCTCCTTCAATGCCCATAGGTATTGGATGGCGGGGATCCAAACTCTTTGACCCCCTCATAAGCTAACTACTATTAATACTATAACCCGGCTATTTAGGACTGTATCCCTGCTGACTCAGACTACTTAGCCGAGGGTAACGTCACCGCCAAAAGCGGGGCCTACCATAATTTGCATTAATAACTTAATTCATTATCTTTCAATAATCCGACCCTTTAGGATTGTATCCTTGCTGACTCAAACTACTGGGTTGAGGGTAACGTCGCCTTCAAAAGAGGGGCCTACTACAATAACTAAGATAATCTCTTAAACAAGTGCAAAAGTGCGAAAATAATCAAAGGTTATACTAATACACGTGTCGGATCCAAGTGATTCATCTTGTCTATCTGTTTTTATTTTATTTTATTTTTCAGCATTTAGTTAGTTTTTATTTTTCTTAGTTTAAAACATTTTTCTAACTTTTTTTGATTTGGTTAGACGTTGAGGATAAACCGGTATTAAAAGCTCTTGTGTCCTTGGACGACCTCGGTATCTTACCAACACTATACTACGTCTACGATGGGTGCACTTGCCCATATGTGTGTTTAGTGTTAGTAAATATCGTGTTTTATAAATTTAAAACTTGGCTAAAAGTGTAAAAAGGGCTTAATTATACATCTAAAATATATACACACCGACACGCATCAGTTTTCATAATAACTGCAAGAAGCAAAAGATTGTCAACTTGTGTTTTGCGGATGATCTGTTTTTATTTGCGAGGGGAGATTCGAATTCAGCAAAACTGACTATGGATGCTCTGAATGCGTTCAAAGATATGTCGGGCTTAGTTCCTAGCTTGAGTAAAAGCACTATTTTTTTCGGTAATGTTCCTTCTCGAGTTAGGGAGCTGATCTTATCCATCGTGCATTTTTTTGAAGGTTCTTTGCCTATAAAGTACCTAGGCGTTCCTCTTATTGCCTCTAGATTGCGTAAAGGGGATTGTAAGATTTTGGTCGAAAGAATTACCAAGAGGCTTACGGATTGGAAAACGAAATTTCTTTCTTTTGCAGGGAGATTACAATTGATTAATTCTGTGATATCTTCGATGTATACGTATTGGGCTGTTGTGTTCGGCCTTCCTTCCAGCATCATCAAGGAAATCGAGAGGATCATGAAAGGTTTTTTGTGGTCCCAAGGGTCCTTATCGCCGGGTAAAGCGAAGGTTGCATGGAAAGATGTTTGCCTTCCCAAATCGGAAGGTGGTTTGGTGTTAGAAAGGTCTCCGAGGTGAACAAATCGCTAATGGTCTTTCATATTAACAGCATCGTTGCAGGTAGGAAATCTCTTTGGGTGGACTGGATTCATGAGCATAGGCTCAAGGGCAGAAGCTTTTGGGATGTTAAAGTGCCGCAAAATTCCACTTGGGGATGGAGGAAATTGTTGTCATATAGGAGTTCGGTTCGGAAGTTCTTTTGGAAACGGATTGGGAATGGCGTAAATACATCCGTTTGGCATGATACTTGGTGTAACGAATGCCCATTGAGTCAGTACGTGTCCCCGAGGATTATGTCGCAACAAGGATTTTCCATTTTTTCCAGAGTTGCTGATGTTTTTAGAGAGGGTACTTGGCAATGGCCGGTTGCCTGGCGAGATTTGTTTCCGGTATTATTCAATCTTAATACGGTCAATTTGATCCCGAACAAACAAGACTTTACCTTATGGAGAAATAACGAAGGAAAGTTAATGCCGTTTACTTCAAAGGTAGTGTGGGAGACTATTCGTTCTCGGGGAGCTGATGCTGTTTGGTCGAGAGTGGTCTGGTCCGGATGTAACATTCCTAGACACTCCTTTCATTGCTGGTTGATTTTTCGAAGGAAACTTTGGACACAAGACAGAATTAGAAGATGGAATTGTAGTATTTCCGGTTCAATGAATATGCTGTGTTGTTTGTTGTGCCAGAAGGGGATGGATTCGCATGATCATTTGTTTTTCGAATGTGCATACTCTACTCGGGTTTGGGATGCCATAAAGGAGACAACATGTATTAATAATGTGCAAGGCAAATGGGAAGATATTATGAGCTGGTTAATTCCGAGAGCTAACTCAAAATCGCTGAATTCGGTAATTGCTAAACTTACTATTAAGGCGACAGCTTACTTTATTTGGCAGGAGAGAAACTCAAGATTCTTTAATAATCAGCTTCGGCCACCGGAACAAATTACAAGCGTCATTATAAGCACGGTGAGGATGAAGCTTCAAACTTTCAAGTACAAGGATAAGCCTAATGTTAGAAGTATCCTGGAAGATTGGAAGTTGTACCCGTTGGAAGCATACATAGATAACTAAGATGTATTGTTTTTGCTCTAGTTGCTAGGTGGTTTTGCTTTGTGCTTGTTTTTACTCTTATGGTGGCATGTCACATAAGAGAACTGGTGTAGGTTTTTTCTACTCCACTTGTTTTTTTCTGGTTTCGTAATATAATCACCGGGGTAAAACCCTTTACCCAAAAAAGATATATTAAGAGTCATGTATTTAAAAGAAGTTTCATTATTTGACTTGTTACTGGGTGAAATACTATTCAGATCAACTCATTTTTAAGTACACATCCCCTCGCAGTCTCACACAACCACCTTGAACCACACCATCATGCACATCGTTTTTAAAGAAAAACCAGCGTAGTTCAAAACAATACAGATGGTGAATACTTCAAACAAGCTACAAGATATTACATGGTGTTATCTAGCGTCTATTTCGATCCACCAACAATGAACAACCTAATCACAATTTAGAAAATAGAAAAAGAACGGTCATGTAACACGATGATGTATGTCTCAACCCCCTTTTAACAAACTGCCTCCATTCTCCGTCTCGATGGCAAAGATCGATCATCACTAAACCAACTTTGATGTGTTTATGTGATGCCAAGAGCAGAGCATGTGCTTCAAAGCTTTAAGGCAGCTTTGTGCACCATTGTTTCCTTGTGAATTTGGTGGCAACTTTTTTCAACAAGGTCTAGAAGCTTCTCTAAATTCATTGCCCATGAATTTAGAATGTCATTGCTATCTTTCGCTGTTTGGAAAGAAACAATGCCCATTGGTCGGTCTACCTTTGCTACAAGCGCTTTCGATACCACCATATCTGAAAGATGTTTTTCCGCTTCCTGAAACATGACAGCAATTCATACATAAAAGTTCAACAATGAAAAATAATTAATAAATGGTAGCAACAAAACCATATTTATATACCATTAATTAGCAACACTTTTGTGCATGAGAGTGTTACATCTCGTGCTTTGGGGGTTTTTCAAAAAAAATTTGATTTTTTACTTTTTAACCCAAAAGCATTTCATCTTTTAAAATTTTAACCACACAAAGCCCAAAACTTTTCATTATTTGCGATTTAACCTCACAACTTATTACCCTCAACTTTGGCACCCTAGTTTTTACATTTCGTTCTAAATTTTCCGAGTTAACACGACGCAACCTGCGTGTGAAGTTCAACGCATACTAAATTTTACGAGTTAACATGACGCAACGTGCATGTGTAGTTCGATGTTTTTAAGTCTATTTTTTCCCGTTTAGTTTCGTTGCAACGTGCGGGTCCCAGATCGACTCAGTGTTGGTGGTTGCTGGCAGCGGTGCTATTTGGCACAATTTTACGCCCCAGCCGCAGCACGGTTTTCCCCTTTTGACACCCTGACCAAACCTATCTATGTAATCACCTCTACTGTTTGTTTCACATACAAAAAAAATAGTCAACCAACACACAAGTAGAAGACGTAAAGGTGAAGAAAATGTAAAAGAGACCTCAATAGTGAGACACAGCAGTTCTGCAAGCCGTTTTACGGTGATCCGTGTGTAGTACTTTGAGACAACGAGAATATTCTGCATAAAAAAGGTATAAACGATTGCCATAATAATCAACATTTTGTATAAAAATAATATAATAATAATACTAATGCAACAGAGAAATGAAAGCATAATTACATGCTCTATTATTCTCTCTCTAAAATCTTCTGCAGCTTTGTCACCTAGAGAACCACCTAGCATATTCTTTTCGTTTTCGAACTCATCCTTAAACGTATTCCACAATGTAGTCCACTGAATCACTTCCATTGTAATCACTTGTTTTAGCATAGACCTTTATAACCACAATAAAAAACATTAGAATAACTGTTGCAGCATAAATCGAGATTAATTATAATTATAATAAATAAAATGATTCTAATTCATGTACCTAAAATGAGGAATTTCTGAGAGATTTTTGTCCTCTAGGGTAGAGTTCAAAAGACTTGACTGCATCGGGTCATGTGGTGATAGTACTAAATACCAGCAAATTTTCCTTAAAACCTGGATATTATTTATTTAAATAAATCAGCAAAAAACAATTTGAAAAAAAAAAGTACTTTTGATATGTTGGATCATGTACATTCATGAAACAACAAATAGGAAAAGTTTCTTTTACCGGTGTCCACTTTGCAGGGTCTTCTTTGACTGAAGGGATTTCATATATCGATTTATAACATCGACATATTTCAAGGTAGTCATTACTGTGTGAATAGTACCTGCACAGATTGATGATAGAAAACAATGGTAAATGAAACAATATTAAAAAAATTCTAAAAGACCCAAAAAATGACTACGTAATTGATTGAAACAAAAATACATACATTAAATTTACGGTTTTTGTTTGAACTTGGAAATTAGAAGTGCATGAAATTTGATGAGAAGCAGAATCTGATTAATTATATATACTATAAATATGCTATTTTGTCACATCCAGCAACTTTGGCCCCTCAACTTTAATAATGACATGTTTAGCACCTCAACTAAAACATCTTTAGCCCCTCAACTTCAATAATATATATGTTTAGCCCCTCAACTTTAATGACATGTTTAGCCCCTCAACTTTAATAATCACATGTTTAGCCCTTAACTAAAACATCAAACAACTTTAACTCTCGCGATTTGCTTATTTTTATCTACGTTTCAAACCCGCTGCGGAGTGCAAGTGGTAACCCACTGGTTAGAGTTCAAATAATCAATTAAAAGTAACGAATTTCGTATGGTTGCAACAAAATGATTATCAAATGTTAAAACAAAATTAGCTATACACTATACAGTATACACCTTCTAACCTAATTTAATAAAACTACCGCTAAGTCACAAGTTGTACCTAATTCCCCCTTTTAACAAAATTCAAAATGCACATCATACTTTGTGTCTTCAAAAAAAATACTGAAACTGAAACAATTAGGGGTCTGCATACCGTATCATTAGTTCATAATAAATTCGTTTCAATTCCAACAATGATGGTATATCAGCAGGAGCCTCTTCCACAATACTCTCACCTTCTTTTGGCTTCTTCTTTTCTTTTGACTGGTCAACATCAAAAACTCTAGGGCTAATTTTCCTAGAAAGTATTTGTGCACGCACATAATCCTGACGGTCTAAGCATAACCGAACCTGCATACAGTAAACTACCATAAATCATTTTTTTTGCTCCACATAATGTTAGTAAGAAACTTCGAAAAGATTTCCCACTTGTTCCAGAATGAATGCAATCTTTTCGGTTTTTGCCATTGCACCAAAAGTTTCCACCTGTGACCCGCACCAAAACAGATATTAGAATATAATTGGATGTATATTAGACAATCAATCATAGCAAAACGCATGTAGGAGATAGTGTTTAGATGTGGTTCGGTTGTTTAATGTCGTATTAATCAGATGCTGGATAAATTTGTTTTGCATATCCATAATATGTTTGTTGCAGTGGTATCAAAACCATTATCTAAAAGTGATTACTTATTAATATAATCAAAAGCAAAAATTGTTTATCCAAACACAAAAACGTTTGGGAATTAAGTCGGAGCAATAACATAATGGGTTCTAAAACACTATGCCGTTAATATCGGTGATATATCGTATCAGTCCCCATGTAAGATATCGGTCAAAATATCGGTACCGATATTATCAGCGATATTGACCAATATATCACCGATTTTCCCGATATCAGTGTTTTAAGTCTTAATTGTTAATTGTTAGTGTTAAATATTGGTGTTTTGAGTCTTAATCAGTTCCTACTAGCTACCATTGTTAGTGTTTTGCAAGTTGCAAAAGGTTATAAACTGAATTATTAGTGTTAAATTGCTATATATATGAATTCTGCATGATATTAAAATTACCGATTTCCCACCTCGATAACCTATATCTCATATATCGGTCCTTGACCGATATCCGATATTTTGCCGCATTAACTGCATAGCTAAAACGCAAATCCAAACACCTAATAGATAGCTATATGATTCACGAGAAAAAAAAATTCATTGACAAATTTTCAAAACAAACTGACCGCAATTTCTTGCATCAAATCAGCAGCCTCAGCTATTAGCCCTTGTTCCTCCTTGATCTTAGCTAGCCTCTTGATTAAACGAGCTCTCTCGATCTCAACAAAAATCTACAAAAAGAATATTAGGTTTAGTAAGTGTTAGAAAAAATAACTAGTCAAGATAAAAGTTATTGAAATTAATATTATCAAGCTCACCTTCCCAGCAGATACACTATTGAGTGTTTTGATTAGCTCGATCTTGGTTTCTATATCTGGTGTCTGATCAATATACTGCATTGCTTGTTGGACCATAGCAGTGACAGCCTATATGTAAAACAGCATCGCATATTGAAAATAATCAAAAGCCTTTATATTGGATCATAGCAGCGACAGCCTATATGTGTATAATTATTTAAGTTCGATCCAACAACAACCTTTCTTCTTAGACACTAAAAAACCTTGTTCTGATTTCTGTCCTTACTTATTTAAGTTCGATCCAACAACAACCTTTCTTCTTAAGACACTAAAAAACTTTAATAATTTGAAAAGCTACTGTAGCTACAAAACATAATAAATGGATACCCCCTTGTGAGTGAAACACCTTAATCACACCTACCCATAACAACATTAACACGCTATCAATCATCTCAGAGTTGTAAAAATTGAGATTAATCGCTGATTATTCGTCAATTGGTGGTTAACCATTTAAAATTTCACCTAGTCCAACCCATTAATTGGTAGTCAGTCTAAGTCAAAGCTGAACTAATATGTTAATGTTTGAATTTTTAAGTACTTGTTTTTTTATGTTTAAGTTTAACTATTTATGTTTGAATTATACTATGTGAACTTTGAAGTACTATAGTCATATTGATGTGTGTGTCAGTGTGTGTATGTATATAAGTTTGAAAATTACATATTTACATATGAAATTCCAATCCAATTAATCCTGAGTCCTGACTAATGACTAATGCCCCCACCAACTAGCGCCTACCAATTTTTACAACACTATCAATCTAGCACATGAATTCCCCATCATTTTCCTACAAAACCCTAATATTTCAACTACAAGCCTAACTTCATCCCTAAATCACTTCCAAACCAAAAAGTACTCAATTGCTACAAAAAAAACTAAAAAAAACACTACCTGCTTCAACTGACCACGCCGCTTCGACAACACAACAATTTGATCATTCAGCGTCTTCCAAGCACGAGCTTCAAAGCAAAGCTGAAGAATATCAATCGCAGCCTTCTTCGTACCAGCAACGTCGCCGTTTAGTCTCATCTGCTTCTCAACATTCAACAGCGACTCGATTTGCGAGTCTAAACTACCTCCTGATTCCTGAAAACACACGCATACGACAGTTAGATCGAGTACAAACATCAAATTGATACGTTGAACAAAAATTGAGTGAAATTGAAGCATGAATTGTACCATATTTGATCCGAATTGCAGATCGGAATGGATGAATTTGTTAGATCTAACGTGATTGAGAAGTTTGATGTAAACCCTAGCAAGAGAGAATGGGAGATTGGGGAAGATGAAGAAGACGTTTGAGTTAACAGAAAAGCATCTGTTAGCTTTCTGAGCAAGAAAGATGTTTTTTTAAGCCCGGTTTAATTGGGCCAATAGTGATAGCCCATTTTGATGTTGGATCAAGTGATATAGCCTATTTTCATATACGTTATTGGGCCCAAAACCTTAAAAGACATTTTTAAAGGGATTTAACTCTACTTTTTTAAAGCGATATAGCCTTTTTAAAGGATCTGAAACTTGTTAGGATCTGAGTTTGATTTGTTGTGAATGTTTAAAATGAAACAATGAAAGAAGATAAACAATTATGGAATATGCAGCAGAAAGTAAACTTTAAATCACAACAATGGAAGATTTGGTTTCATCATCATGTTTTTTATTGAAAGATTGCAATTACAATAGTTCATGTATGCATGAGAATTACAAACTCCCCCTCAGCCTGACTCCTATTTGTTCGTACAAAATGTCAAAAAGGAAAGTGATGAATAGAACAGTACATGCATGGTTCTATTTATAGTACAAATCAAACATCTGAAGCATCTTGGTTGGCGTCACCTAGACAGTGACATGTAACAACCTAACAACCTCTAACATATGCCAAATGTCCAAGTACTGTTACATTAAAAACTCTCTTGAGTAGCATCTGTTGAATAATCATCTGTTGAGCTTTAACCCATGTTGAGTCTTAGCATACCTTGCTTCAACTGACTTTGTCTTCAAGCAGTGGTTCACTTTGGCAGACCTTTGTATCAGCGGAATTTAACTTCAGTAGATGTTTCTCTTTGGCAGACTTTAGCTTTTAGTAGAATTTTGAGAGTAGCAGGTGTTGATGCCTTTGTCATTGGGGAGGGCAGGTCTTCTAGGCATTGTTTATTGTTGATCAGATGATGTAGATTATTTTGGCTTTCCAATCATCTGTTCTTTTGGCGGGGTCCACGTGATCCAACAATCTCCCTCTAGAACAGATGATGTCAAAACACTTTTTTATTGTTGATCTTTATTCATCATTAGAATCTCCCTGATTTGCCCTTTGAACTGTAATTCAAAGTTCACGGATACCAAGTGTAACATCTGGCCCCTCTCATCACCAATATTGTCCGCTCTGCCCCCGATGGGTTGCCTATCCAGGAACTCACGGATTTGTTTTTGGTTGCTCCTATGGAGACTTCCTAGGAGGTCACCCATCCTGGTACTACTTCCACCTGAGAACGCTTAACTATGGAGTTTTCATGTGCTCCACAACCAACTAAGCCCAAAACGTGTTGGTGATTTAAGAGGCAGGGCATTCCTTAAGAACCGAGGATCTCTCCTGGCCACGGCCGATGTGGGATTGCCTAGGGTGTAACACCCCGTGTTACCGAAAGTCAAAGTCAAAGATTGAGGTCAAAGGAAGAAAAGATCGCTAATTGCGATCTGTCTCTCCTTGCTCAATCCCTGTTTGACTTCTTTGAGGGTAGTTAGTCTATTTTTACGTTAGTTGTATTATCTGGAGTAGTTAATTACAATTGAATTAATCGAAGTTTATTATCGATGCGAACCGCTTTACGACTGTGAATGATAGGAAGTAACAATGCGATAAAGTCAATTAATCAGTAATCAAGCTAATCTAATCATCATCGAACTCGAAACTCGAATTCTGCAACTTTGGTATTATTGTTATACGTGTGTGTGTGCCATATGTGTTACTTGTGCATGTTTATTTATGTTATATGTGATGATCAATCGAATCGCAATCGAAACTCGACTCGAAATCGAAACCCAATCGAACTCAATCGAAATCGAATCATGATAATTGGTGGAGAAGAGATAGTGCGAGATATAGATGATTGTATGTTAGATATAGTGGTTGGGATTAAAAGTAATTTGAATAGGAAACTCTATCGTACACGCATCATCCTCAATCGAAATCGAAATATCAAGAATCGTCGCATCGAACACTCGAATCGTGCAACTGATCGATCAGGCTACCAGCCGATCGAACAGCCAGCCGATCGGACTGCTGTCCGATCGAGCTGCCTGGCCGATCGGCCAGCACTTTCCTCTTTTGGCACCCTATAAATACCCCTTGTCACTCTCAAACTTTCTACTTTTGGAAACCTCTGTCCGACCAGCTCGTGCTCCCCTCTTTTTCTCAGATTCCTCCCGATTCCGGTAAGATTTCATCCTAAATCTTGTACTTTCTTGATCTACACGCACTCCTACACCTTTCTATCTTTCAAATCTTGATTTCTAACCGTGAAATCATCAAGATTCAAGTGTTTTAGGATGATGTCATCATGGTGTTCTTGAAGAACTTCATGTTTTGGCCTCAATCCACCAAGAATAACTTGGATCTAGCCGATTTCCACATAAACAAACAAAGATCTTTCATGGATCTAAACATTTACACGGTGAAAAGGATTGAAAGATGGTTTTCCAATTTTCTTTCAACTCTTTTACACTCAATGCCTTCAAACCGATAGAAACGGAGCTTATGCCGATTTGCTAATCATTCCGGTGGTTGCATGACTCAAGATCCGGATTCTATCCACGAGGTTCACCGATTTTGGGTTAAACGTTAAACTCCGTTCCGAACAGTTCATCGGCCGGATTTGGGTGATTCCTGTCCGATCAGGAGGAACAAGTAAGAACGAGGGTTCTATGGTTCGACTCGTTGTCAAAACACCTCGATGAAACGACAAATCAAAACAGCCAAGTGTTAGATGAACAGGCCGACCAGGTCAGGATGCTGACCGATTGGACTGCTGTCCGAACGGACAGCCAGCCGATCGGACAATCAGCCGATCGACTGGCCAGCCGATCGGCTAACACATGGCCCTACACTTAATCAATTTTTGAAGAACTAGTATTGAACGAACAGCTGTTCGATCGGACTACCGTCCGATCGGATTACTCTTCGGATCATGAGATACTATACTTCAACCCTTAGTCGATTTTCAACATGTTCAATGCACTAGGAGTGCCACCCGATCGAACAGCCGTCCAATCAAATGACACCCTGCTGAGAACTTGTCTTGTTAAAAGTACCTAACCGATCGGGCTACCGGCCGATCGAACGACCGTTTGATCGACCGACCTGAAAGGTAAAGATACTTCAATGTTTTCAAATGCTACAACGAAAACTTCAAAATTCAAACCATCATACACAAACACATCCTTCTCAAAGGAAGAAACAATCCACTCGAACAGCCATCCGATCAGCCTTCCGACCGACCGGATAGCTGTCCGAACGGACTATCAACCGAACGGTCAGCCGTCCGATCGACTAGCTGTTCGACTTTCCAACACTTGTTTACCGTTTTACGCGTTGCTTATCGTTATGCTGTCAAACTATTCAGGCTAACCTTACTCTCAAGCGCTCCCTTCAATCCATCAATCGCTGTGAGTATACTCGAACCCTTTTTGCTTTTAGCACTTTTGGGTGTTACATACGTTACTTATACTAAATTACAATCGAACACACTACTCAACTACTTTAAACGCTAACCGTTACCGCATGTATTACGTGACTAAATGAATGCTTGTTGTTATGTTTACACGTGGAAAGCTGTCTACCTGCCTTAACGACGATAGTACTATAGTTTGGACTCAGCACCCGTTCACACGGGGGTTGTTAAGGACAATTACTTGCATGGATTACGGTGGTAATCATGTATTGCGAACTGCCTCGGGCAGTCAACCCGCAGTCATTGGTATCGATATATCCATGTCGATAATTAACATGCTTCGTTTTCCTCTGTGTATGTGCTGGTTATGCGTAAACTATTTCGAACTCTATTATGCTATTATCAAACTTGTATGCTCACCTTTACATTTTATGTATTGACTTTATTTTAACGTATGTGACAGGTGTTTAAGATGCTTATCTGCTAGGAAGGCGAAACTAGAATAAAAGTCTAGAGCATAGTTGTCTGTAGATCTTGCAGCTTGAGTCTCTAGAAATAGATAAACAATATTTATATTTAAATCTGAGTTGTTGGAACAGAATATTTGCCTGGATCTTATCTGTAATAATTTGTTTGCTATTTGAGGTACAATATGGGACGTATTATATAAATTGAATAGTAATGATAATTGTTATGGAAACTTCTGGACAATCTGTTTCGCTCAGTGCCATGCCCTGATGATTCCGCCATCGGTTGGGGTGTGACAGATTGGTATCAAAGCCATAACTATAGGGAATTAGGTAAGACTCGACCTAGTCTGGGTCGATGTCTTAGAGACCTAGACTATATATAGGAACCAACAGACCAAGCATACATGCTAAACCTCGTTATCCTCGCTTACACTACACCATCACCGCACTCGAACTTTCAAAAATGAGAAAGCAATTTAGCCAAGATTAGGTGTGAAAACCGCAAACTCTCGACTAAATTGCTTGATCAATGCTATTTTTACCAACTTATCAATGATTTCTTCATTCTTTTCAATAACAAACGCTTGTTCAACGGGAGAATTATACCAAATCAGGAGTGAAATCCTTATTTTAATGAATAATCTCCTCTATCTTACTAAAATCAAGGAGAAGTTGTCAAGCCAGGGGTGAAACCCTAACCTTGACGACTGTCCATAAACTTTACCAAAACTCTCACCAAAGCCTCGACAGACTCCAACGACCTGAACTCACAAGTATGGCTCAAGGATGCGCGCCGAATGCCCAAGAATCAAGGCAGAGGCCGATTTCGAAAGTCGGAATGTGATGACAAGTTTTTGAGAATAGTCGAAACGCTTTGGATAGTCAATGTCTAATAGTCGCAGATAATCTATTTTCGATTTTTACGTGTTTCGATTCTGAGCCCGCAACTACTGACTCTGATGACCCGTTTATGTGTTTACATGAGTTTGTCTGTTTATGTGTTTAATTTTGATATTTACTCGATTCTTGCTCCCACTCCGATCGACACACACAACCCGCATTGCTCTCCTATCTCAACACGCTAACAAGTCGCTGCAACATGGACGACCTTAGCTACGATATACTATTCGATATATTATACGCGATCGCTATACTCGAACAACTCGCGAGCTTTCAATGATAGGTTTCTGTATTCTGACTACCTCTGTGATTGAATGCATATGTGCTTCTGTGTTTCTGTGCCCTACGTGCTTACGTGCTTATGTGCTTCTGTGACTACGTGAATCTGTGGTTATGTGCCTATGTGTTTATATGATACGTGCTTCAACGTGTTCTTGAGCTTTAGTAAGTAGTAGACGTGTGAGGTGAGATTCGATTTTGATGTGTCTGAGACCTACGACGATGTCTGTTGCAGACAATGTCGTCATCTGGACACCGAACCCCACTTACTCGCCAAGAAAAGAGAGACAGATATCATCGCCAAACAAGTAGCAAAAGCTGTGAGCGATGTCTATGAAAACGTCAGTAAATCATCTGAGGAGTCGAGAACTGAAGCTCCCAAAGATGCTACCAAGACTGTTTTCAGCTTTAAACAGTTCAAGGCATGCGGACCAAAGGAATTCACCAGAGAAGATGGCCCAACAGCTATGTTTCAATGGTTTGATTCCATCGAAGTCACTCTGCGCCAAAGCGGCTGTCCAGAAAATCTCCGTACCCTAAACGCAACCGGCGACTTCCAGTCCCGAGCTCTAGACTAGTGGATGGCCGAGCGGAACAAACGCGGAAATGATGCAGCTTATGAGCTGACTTGGAAAGAGCTAAAAGCCATTATGATGGACGAATTTTGCCCTCCCCATGAACGCCAAAAGCTGGAGGATGAGTTTTAGAACATTAAGCAGAAGGATGGAGATAACGCTGCCTTGACTGCTCGCTTTAAACAGCTCAGCATCATCTGTCCTGATCAAGTCAAGACGTCAGACATGGCCATCAAAAAGTACATTCGAGCTCTACCCGATTGTGTTGCCGATTTTGTTCACGCCGCGAAGACATCATCAATTGAAGAGACTTACTTGCTTGCCGCCGAGATCAACGACAAGCGAGTAAAAGCCAGTTTTTAGGATAAGCCCTCCAAGTCTCTGCATCAAGCCACCACTGCACCGACCGCCGAAACCGCCACTGCTCATCCATCCAAGTCATCACGCCGCAAGAAGAAGCACAACAACAACAACAGCTCCAGCAACAAGAACTGTGCTGTCACTACCCCTGCTGCCCCTCTGCAAGCCGTAACGGCATAGCAGCAGTCTCACCATCGACCAACACCAGTTACTCAAGCACCGCCAGCAAAGCGTGCTTACACAGGTCCCCACCCGCTCTGCCCGACATGCTCATATCATCATCCGGTGGGTCTTGCCTGTCGTTTCTGCGCTCATTGCAATTTGTACGGTCATTTCACTGCCAACTGTCGCTATGGTCCCCGTAACACCGCAGCTCCTGCCACTGCTCATCAAGCTCTACTACCAGCCCCGCAAGGCCAACAAGCGGCTCAGGCACCCGCGATCAATGCTCGAGTCTGCTTTGCATGTGGTGATCCTAACCACTTTGCAAACATGTGCCCGAACAGGGTTGTGAAGCAAGAGCCCCAGCAGCAGCAGCAGCAGCCTCAGCAGTACGCGCCAGAACCTTCAACATCAATGCTCGTCAAGCCCAGGCTGACAACAACGTGGTTAATGGTACGTTCCTTGTGAATGGTATTTATGCATCGTGTTTGTTTGATACGGGAGCCGATAACTACTTTGTGTCGTTTGAATTCGAGAAGCTCCTTAGTCGTAAGCGCTCTTATCTCCCCTCGTCATTTGAAGTTGAAGTCGCTACTGGAAGAACTGTCGACGTTAATTCTGTTCTTCGTGATTGTACTCTCGAGCTCAACAATCACATCTTCCCAATCGACCTCATTCCGATACAGCTCGGAAGTTTTGACGTCATAGTAGGCATGGACTTTCTTCGCGAAAATCATGTTGAAGTTGTGTGCTTCGACAAGATGATTCGATTCTCGCTCGCGAATGGTGATCTATTATGTGTGTACGGTGAAACTGCTTCTAAAGGTCTCAAGCTCATGTCGTGTGTCCAAGCTAGCAAGTGTCTCCGCAAGGAATACAGAGCTTTCTTGGCCAACATTGTAGTAGCGGAGAAGGAAAAGAAAAGGAAGACAGAAGTTAAAGACGTTCCCGTGGTCCGTGAATTTCCTCAGGTGTTCCCTGATGATCTTCCTGGACTACCGCCAAGTCGTGATATCGACTTCCGTATCGACCTCATTCCTGGAGCTAACCCCGTAGCCAAAGCCCCTTATCGACTCGCGCCATCCGAAATGCGGGAACTCTCGAACCAACTCCAGGAGTTACTTGAAAAAGGTTTTATTCGCCCGAGCACCTCTCCTTGGGGCGCGCCAGTCCTCTTCATTAAAAAGAAGGATGGGTCGTTCAGGATGTGTATCGATTATCGGGAGTTGAATAAGTTAACCATCAAGAACCGTTATCCCCTACCTCGCATCGACGATCTGTTTGACCAGCTGTAAGGTGCTACGTGTTTCTCGAAGATCGATCTACGCTCAGGCTATCATCAGCTACGCATTCAGGAAGAAGATATACCCAAAACCGCTTTTCGCACTATTTACGGCCACTATGAGTTCGTTGTTATGCCTTTTGGTTTAACCAACGCACCCGTGGTTTTCATGGATCTGATGAATCGCGTGTGTAAGCCCTATCTAGACCGTTTCGTCATCGTGTTCATCGATGATGTCTTGATCTATTCCAAGTCGAAAGCCGAACACGCGCAACATCTACGTTTGGTTCTCGAATTACTCCAGGGGAACCAACTCTACACCAAGTTCTCCAAATGCGAATTCTGGTTAGAAGAGGTTCAGTTTCTGGGTCACATCGTGAATAGTCAAGGAATCCATGTCGATCCTGGGAAGATTGAAGCAATTAAGAGCTGGGTTACGCCAAAGAACCCGTCTGAAGTCCGTTCTTTTCTCGGATTAGCGGGCTATTATCGACGATTTATCGAAGGATTCTCCAAGATCGCTGTGCCGCTCACTGCCCTTACTCATAAAGACAAGACTTTTGTTTAGGGAACTGAACAAGAGTCTGCTTTCCAAACCCTCAAGCATAAGCTTTGCAATGCTCCTGTTCTCACGTTGCCCGATGGGAACGACGGTTTCATTGTCTATTGTGATGCTTCTAACCTTGGTCTTGGTTGTGTTCTCATGCAACGGGACAAGGTTATAGCTTACGCTTCTCGACAGCTCAAAATCCACGAGAAGAACTATACAACCCATGATCTCCAGCTAGGCGCGGTTGTTTTTGCATTAAAGATTTGGCGACACTACCTGTATGGTACCAAGTGTACGATCTTCACCGATCATAGGAGTTTACAACACATCTTTGATCAGAAAGAACTCAATATGCGTCAACGCCGATGGGTAGAACTTCTCAACGATTACGACTGTGAGATTCGTTATCACCCAGGCAAGGCAAATGTCGTTGCCGACGCGCTCAGCAGACAGAGTTATTTGCTCAGCATTCGTAATACCCAAGCCCAACACGATCTCGAAACCCTCATCCGCGAAGCCCAACATGCTTGTTTTAATGAACGCACCTTGAAGAAGGAGAGAATCTATCATGATGGAGCTCAACTTGTAAACAAAACGAATGGGATCTTCTATTTTCTGGACCGAATTTGGATCCCTAAGCGGACGGAATTGCGAAATATTTTAATGGACGAAGCCCACAAATCTCGGTATTCTATTCATCCCGGTGCCGATAAAATGTACCAGGATGAAAAGGGATATCGCTCTCTATCTCGGAAGATGCCTGACTTGTGCGAGGGTCAAGGCTGAACATCAAAGACCCTCTGGCTTACTCTGAAGCATCTTGGCTGACGTCACCTAGACAGTGACATGTAACAACCTAACATCCTCTAACATATGCTAAATGTCCAAGTACTGTTACATTAAAAACTCTCTTGAGTAGCATCTGTTGAATAATCATCTGTTGAGCTTTAACCCATGTTGAGTCTTAGCATACCTTCCTTCAACTGACTTTGTCTTCAAGCAGTGGTTCACTTTGGCAGACCTTTGTATCAGCGGAATTTAACTTCAGAAGATGTTTCTCTTTGGCAGACTTTAGCTTTTAGTAGACTTTTGAGAGTAGCAGGTGTTGATGCCTTTGTCATTGGGGAGGGCAGGTCTTCTAGGCATTGTTTATTGTTGATCAGATGATGTAGATTATTTTGGCTTTCCAATCATCTGTTCTTTTGGCGGGGTCCACATGATCCAACAATCTCCCTCTAGAACAGATGATGTCAAAACACTTTTTTATTGTTGATCTTTATTCCTCATTAGCATCTCCCTGATTTGCCCTTTGAACTGTAATTCAAAGTTCACGGATACCAAGTGTAACATCTGGCCCCTCTCATCACCAATATTGTCCGCTCTGCCCCCGATGGGTTGCCCATCCAGGAACTCACGGATTTGTTTTTGGTTGCTCCTGTGGAGACTTCCTAGGAGGTCACCCATCCTGGTACTACTTCCACCTGAGAACGCTTAACTATGGAGTTTTCATGTGCTCCACAACCAACTAAGCCCAAAACATGTTGGTGATTTAAGAGGCAGGGCATTCCTTAAGAACCGAGGATCTCTCCTAGCCACGGCCGATGTGGGATTGCCTAGGGTGTAACACCCCGTGTTACAGAAAGTCAAAGTCAAAGTCAAAGATTGAGGTCAAAGGAAGAAAAGATCGCTAATTGCGATCTGTCTCTCCTTGCTCAATCCCTGTTTGACTTCTTTGACGGTAGTTAGTCCATTTTTACGTTAGTTGTATTATGTGGAGTAGTTAATTACAATCGAATTAATCGAAGTTTATTATCGATGCGAACCGCTTTACGACTGTGAATGATAGGAAGTAACAATGCGATAAAGTCAATTAATCAGTAATCAAGCTAATCTAATCATCATCGAACTCGAAACTCGAATTCTGCAACTTTGGTATTATTGTTATACGTGTGTGTGTGCCTTATGTGTCACTTGTGCATGTTTATTTATGTTATATGTGGTGATCAATCGAATCGCAATCGAAACTCGACTCGAAACCGAAACCCAATCGAACTCAATCGAAATCGAATCATGATAATTAGTGGAGAAGAGATAGTGCGAGATATAGATGATTGTATGTTAGATATAGTGGTTGGGATTAAAAGTAATTTGAATAGGAAACTCTATCGTACTCGCATCATCCTCAATCGAAATCAAAATATCAAGGATCGTCGCATCGAACACTCGAATCGTGTAGTTGATCGATCAGGCTACCAGCCGATCGAACAGCCAGCCGATCGGACTGCTGTCCGATCGAGCCGCCTGGCCGATCGGCCAGCACTTTCCTCTTTTGGCACCCTATAAATACCCCTTGTCACTCTCAAACTTTCTACTTTTGGAAACCTCTGTCCGACCAGCTCGTGCTCCCCTCTTTTTCTTAGATACCTCCCGATTCCGGTAAGATTTCATCCTAAATCTTGTACTTTCTTGATCTACACGCACTCCTACACCTTTCTATCTTTCAAATCTTGATTTCTAACCATGAAATCATCAAGATTCAAGTGTTCTAGGATGATGTCATCATGGTGTTCTTGAAGAACTTCATGTTTTGGCCTCAATCCACCAAGAATAACTTGGATCTAGCTGATTTCCTCATAAAAAACAAAGATCTTTCATGGATCTAAACATTTACATGGTGAAAAGGATTGAAAGATGGTTTTCCAACTTTCTTTCAACTCTTTTACACTCAATGCCTTCAAACCGATAGAAACGGAGCTTGTACCGATTTGCTAATCATTCCGGTGGTTGCATGACTCAAGATCCGGATTCTATCCACGAGGTTCACCGATTTCGGGTTAAACGTTAAATTCCGTTCCAAACAGTTCATCGGCCGGATTTGGGTGATTCCTGTCCGATCAGGAGGAACAATTAAGAACGAGGGTTCTATGGTTCGACTCGTTGTCAAAACACCTCGATAAAACGACAAATCAAAACATCCAAGTGTTAGACGAACAGGCCGACCAGGTCAGGATGCTGACCGATCGGACTGCTGTCCAAACGGACAGCCAGCCGATCGGACAATCAGCCGTTCGGCTAGCACATGGCCCCACACTTAATCAATTTTTGAAGAACTAGTATTGAACGAACAGTTGTTCGATCGGACTAACGTCCGATCGGATTACTCTTCGGATCATGAGATACTATACTTCAACCCTTAGTCGATTTTCAACATGTTCAACGCACTAGGAGTGCCACCCGATCGAACAGCCGTCCGATCAAATGACACCCTGCTGAGAACTTGTCTTGTTAAAAGTACCTAACCGATCGGGCTGCAGGCCGATCGAACGACCGTTCGATCGACCGACCTGAAATGTAAAGACACTTCAATGTTTTCAAATGCTACAACGAAAACTTCGAAAGTCAAACCATCATACACAAACACATCCTTTTCAAAGGAAGAAACAATCCACACGAACAACCATCCGATCGGCCTACCGACCGACCGGACAGCTGTCCGAACGGACTGTCAACCGAACGGTCAGCCGTCTGATCGACTAGCTGTCCAACTCTCCAACACTTGTTTACCATTTTACGTGTTGCTTATCGTTATGCTGTCAAACTATTCAGGCTAACCTTACTCTCAAGCGCTCCCTTCAATCCATCAATCGCTGTGAGTATACTCGAACCCTTTTTGCTTTTAGCACTTTTGGGTGTTACATACGTTATTTATTCTACATTACAATCGAACACACTACTCAATTACTTTAAACGCTAACCGTTACCGCATGTATTACGTGACTAAATGAATGCTTGTTGTTATGTTTACACGTGGAATGCTGTCTACCTGCCTTAACGACGATATTACTATAGTTTGGACTCAGCACCCGTTCACACGGGGGTTAGTAAGGACAATTACTTGCATGGATTACGGTAGTAATCATGTATTGCGAACTGCCTCGGGCAGTCAACCCGCAGTCATTGGTATCGATATATCCATGTCGATAATTAACATGCTTCGTTTTCCTCTGTGTACGTGCTGGTTATGCGTAAACTATTTCGAAGTCTATTATGCTATTATCAAACTTGTATGCTCACCTTTACATTTTATGTATTGACTTTATTTTAACGTATGTGACAGGTGTTTAAGAGGCGTATCTGCTAGGAAGGCGAAACTAGAATAAAAGTCTAGAGCATAGTTGTCTGTAGATCTTGCAGCTTGAGTCTCTAGAAATAGATAAACAATATTTATATTTAAATCTGAGTTGTCGGAACAGAATATTTGCCTGGATCTTATCTGTAATAATTTGTTTGCTATTTGAGGTACGGTATGAGACGTATTATATAAATTGATAGTAATGATAATTATTATGGAAACTTCTGGACAATCTGTTTCGCTCAGTGACATGCCCCGATGATTCCGCCACCAGTTGGGGTGTGACATAGGGTGTCACAATGGTCCTGTTAATCTTTCGATAATCAGTATCCGTATTGTTACAATCACCCCCCCCCCCTCTTAGGGACTCATCGTCCTCGATGAGGTTTGCCCCATCATCCCGAACGGCATAGGAGTGGCTCTGATACCATTTGTAACATCCGGCCCCTCTCATCACCAATATTGTCTGCTCTGCCCCCGATGGGTTGCCCATCCAGGAACTCACGGATTTGTTTTTGGTTGCTCCTGTGGAGACTTCCCTGGAGGTCACCCATCCTGGTACTACTTCTACCCGAGCACGCTTAACTGTGGAGTTGTCATGTGCTCCACAGCCAACTAAGCCCAAAACGCGTTGTTGATTTAAGAGGCTGGGCATTCCTTAAGAACCGAGGATCTCTCCTGGCCACGGACGATGTGGGATTGCCTAGGGTGTCACAATGGTCCTGTTAATCTTTCGATAGTCAGTATCCGTATTGTTACAATTAGCAAAAGAATCGTTTTAGAGTGCTAACGATAGCCTGACCCTATCCCCAACTATCTCATTTTAAAATCATGCTTCAATTGAGAAAATCAAAGAAACGTTGTCAAACATCATATTTATAAAACAATTTTTTTGACAATTACCTCTTCTTTGTGAAACCCAAACCCAGCAGAACCAAAACTGCTATACCTATACTCTTTTTTGTTTCACATTTGTTCATCCATGGCTGCTTAAATATAACAATGAAAAGAAAACGAGTATATAACGAATTGGTTGGAGAGTGTACCGACGGTGGGAGAGAAAAGAAAGTTCTCCAAAGGCTTCGGGTTCTCCGGCGGTGCCGTCGCCGCTCCGGCTTTTTTTTTTTTGAAAAACCGGCTTCGCGTCGGGCGCCGTTCACGAACAGAAAAACGGCGACAAGCCGTTCCACCATCAGGCGGTGATGCTGCTGTCGTTGATGTCTCATGCCGCCACCACCAAGTGGTGGTGGCGGTGCCGCTGTCGTGTATCGGGAAGAGAGGGATAGACGAGAGTGTGGGTGTGGGTGTGTGTAACACCCCTTGTTACCGAATGTCAAAGTCAAAGTCAAAGTCAAAGTCAAGTTTAACTTCTTTGACTGTAATTAGTCTATTCTATGTTTTATTATTTGTATTATGTGGAGTAAGTGTTGTTAATCAAAGAATCGAAGTAATCGAATGTTAATCGATGCGAAACGCTTTACGACTGTGAATAGTAGGAAGTAACAATGCGATAAAGTTAACCAATCAATAATCAAGCTAATCGAATCATCAATCGAACTCGAAACTCGAACTATGCGAATTTGGTGTTATATTACGTGTGTGTGTGCCTTACGTGTTACCTGTGCGTGTTTACTTTATGTTATATGTGGTGATCAACCGAATCGAAACTCGAAACTTAATCAAACTCAATCGAAATCGAATTATGATGAATGGTAGCAAACGGGTAGTGTGAAACATAGATGCTTGTATGTAGATATAGTTGTTAGGATTAAAAGTAATTTGACTAGGAAACTCTATCGTATTCATATCGTCTTCAATCGAAATCGAAATATCAGAAATCATCGCACCGAACGCTTAAAGCAGGATGTGAATCGATCAGGCTCCTAGCCGATCGAACAGCCCAGCCGATCAGACGGACTGTCCGATCAAGCAGGTTGTCCGATCGGGATGCCTGGCCGATCGGCCAGCTCTTTCCCCTTTTGGAAGCCTATAAATAGGCCTGTCATTGTCATTCTTTCCACTTTTGGAAACCCTCTGACCGACCAGCTCGTGTTCTTCACTATTTCTCAGATTTCTCTCAATCCCGGTAAGATTTCATCCTAAATCTTGTACATTTTTGATCTATGCACACTTCTTCACATTTCTATCTTTCAAATCTTGATTTCTAACCGTGAAATCATCAAGATCTAAGTGTTCTAGGATGATGTCATCATGATGTTCTTCAAGAACTTCATGTTTGGGCCTCAATCCACCAAGGATCACTTGGATCTAGCCGATTTCCACATAAACAAACTAAGATCTTTCACAGATCTGAACATTTACATGATGTGAAGGATTGAAAGAAAGATTTCCAACTTTCTTTCAACTCTTTTACACTCAATGCCTTCAAACCGGTAGAGACGGAGCTTGAGCCAACTCACTAATCACTCTAATGGTTGTGTGGTTTGTTGGACCGTGTTCCGACCCTGAATAGTCAGTTGAGATAGTTCATCTTCACGTATAAAGGCGGAATCAATATGTGCGAAGTAACACAGCTTTTCCTTTTCAATTCCTTCTCTTTTATTGCAATTTGAATCAGTTTTGACAGAGTTTTAGCACCAATACAATGATCAGGTTCCGCTTCAGTATACACGCATGAATCATCTAGTTTCGCTTCATCTGCCTATATATAGTCCAAGTGGTTTCGCTTATAGTGCATGACACATAAGCGAAACTATCTAAATGACAACCAAGCAAAACTAACAACTGACACACAAGCGGAACCTCTTGTACATACAAAGGAAACCTTAATATAAAACCTAATTTTGACTTTCTAGACCCTATGTTGACCTATCTTGACCTAAGACGTGATGTAAACGAAGTCAACAGACGTTCCATGCATCAACAGACTCCCCCTTGGATGTTGACGTAGTCTTCAGCTCCCGAGTCTTCAGTCTTGGTCTTTTCTCCAACTCTCTGTCTTCATATCATAAGCATTCTTCACAGGTTTAAAATCACAACCTGACTCCATCTTCAGACTCCCCTTTAGCTGTTGATCCAGACTCCCCCTTTCACAGACTCCCCCTCTCAGTATGCTAGAATCTAAGAAATCTGGTTCAAGCTTTGGCAATTAGCTTCCGTTGAGAATAATGAAGTCCAAACCTGTTTAACCTGCACATTCTCTACCTCAACATAAGTTTCACAAATTTATAACAATTGAATTTAGTAAACTTACTGGTAGACATCATTTTCAACAAACACATTAGTTACATCAAGTTCAAATGAATGACCTTGATTAACTAAACACACAATCTTACAAACCATTTATATATGACATTCAAAGTTTTCAACATATTCTCCCAATCCTGTTCATCATGTTTAGCACTCGAATTTTGAATATCAGCTCTTCAATATCAGTTTGTTGAAAATCTTTTTGACTTTTCAAAAATTTTATGCTAAAACACTCCGAAAATCTTTTTGGATTTTTGTTTTTGAATAAAATGCAGTAAACAAATATATATACAGATAATATTTTTGTGAGTTTGTGTAAGAGGATCATATCAGTTCATGAGACAAATCACTAGCACCGTTAAGCTTTAATCATATTAAGTTCTAAACGATTCACCTTGATTGTCGATATACTGATCCATCTTAAATTCTCACACAGATTTCAATTTACTCAGGATACGATTTAGATGTTTTATGAACTTAGCTTATTCATGTGTCCCACCTCTTGAATATACTCCCATATCTAAAATCCCAATATTCAGTCTTACAGGTGAGTATACTACAATGATATCTGTACATAATTTAGGGGTTAAATGCGAGAACTGAGGGATCTCAGGTCGATACTTCCGTATGCGCAGAGAGATATCAGTTTCGACTTTGCAGTATGTCCCCTTTAGAGGATCTTTTAGCTACAACAGATGATTATCAATTTTATTGTCTAATCAACTGAGGGCTAATGCTATGTTTCAAGCATTTGAGGCAAAGTATTATCCAAGGACTAGGTCAGAACTTCAGTTCAGCAGAAGTCCCGAAATAATACCCCAGACATCATTGAGTATAAAAACCTAGTATATATCAGAATACGAGACCTTTCAAACGAGATTTCAGGGGTTACCTATATATCCAAGTAGTGTTCCCCACGAATTTCGCAAGTTTGAAATTTTAGGTTTATATCCCGAATAAATCTACTAAATGTGCGAAAACCTATCGACACATCATTAGTGAGACCGTTTATCACATTTGACAATTCATTTCCTTAGCATGCTGTGATAGTCCACTGATTTACTATCATTTTCTCTTTTCTCTACAAAACTCATTTATACTTTTTCAATGTTTTTGACTTTTTCAAATTTTCTAATTTTTTTTTTTTAAATTTTTCTCCCCCTAAAATCAAAATATGTTTCAGTTTTGATTTTCAAGGAAAATTTGAAAACAAACTGTACAAATAAAGTGACAAACTGATATCGAATCCCTTCAATTCGCTATCCATTTGGCATAAACAATCAGAACTCCCCCTGACAACAAACTATTTTCCCATTTAGATTTCAAAACACTTAAGTTTGTTTTAATCAAAATGGTTTTTCCGGAAAATTAGTTTTGTGTGTCAATTCACAAATTCGGGGTTCTTTCATCTCATTGTTTTCCGTTAATCTCTTGATAGATTTAACAATATTTGTTTTAAATATCAAACATCACTTGTAGAAAATCAAGTACAACTTAATGTCCCTGATTTACCACATGTAAGTCGAAAAGTCACCAAAGTGAAATTTCTCAAGAAATATGCCGATTCATGTTCCACGCTTACCAACCTGGGAACTCCGGCAAGTCAGGGTTTTTCATTTAAAAAGATCCACCCAAGCCTGACCAGCCTTGGGTTTGACAGTTTTGACCTCAACAAATGGCTCTTCTGGTTTTGACGAACCAGAATCATTGCCTGAATGTGGCTTGTCTGACTTTGATGAGTCAGATTCATCGCCGACATGTGGCTCTTTTGTTTCCGAAGAAACAAATTCATCGCCAACCATTTTCCTCTTCTTCTTCTCCTCTTTCTCTTTTGTCCTCAGATTTGTATCTGATGGATTCATCTTGCTTGATTTTGCAATCGAAGAAGTTGATTCATCAGAACTCTTATTCAACCTGTCTGGTGAACCCGAAGACAAAATCCTTTCCAGATACTCTCTGGCCTTCTTCCTCTTCTTTCGCAGTCTGTCCTTTTGCCCCTGAGAAAGTTTTACTTTTGTTTCCTGAACTTTAGGTTCTTGAACCTTCTGTTCTTTGGGCTTGACGTTGACTGGTTTTGTTGGACCGTTCTGATGTCCTAAAACGTCAGTAGAAGCAGTTCATCTTCACATACGAAGGCGGAATCAACGTAAATGAAGTCAAACACAGCAATTCCTTTCAATTTTTCCTTCTATTACCGTTTGCAAGTCTTTACAACAATTCTGAATACAATTGGACAGCACCTCGACTCACAAACACATCAACAACTTCTGCTGACCGTTTGAAAAAGACTACTATATATAGGCATAGGCTGCCCGTTTGAATCATGTTCAAACGGCCAGGCAACCTCAAACGGCCAGGCTTGTTCAAACGGCCAGGATTAAATCTAACCTAAACAACCCTATTTTAATCGTGTTTATACAACCGTTTAGCCTATCTAGACACAAGACTTGATAAGACGTAGTCAGCAGACATTTCGTGCACCAACAGACTCCCCCTTAGATGTTGACGTAGTCTTTAGCGCCTGAGTCTTTAGTCTTGATCTTTTCTCCAACTTTGTCTCTTCATTGTTTCAACTCAATCTTCACAGGTTCAAAATCTTTTCCTAGTTCCATCTTCTGTCTTCCCTTTGGATGTTGATCCAGACTCCCCCTCTCAGTATGCTGGGATCTGAGGTTTCTGGTTCAAGCTTTGACAATTAGCTTCCGTGGGAATAATGAAATCTCCAAACCTGTTACTCAATTAATAACATTAGACTTTATCTTTTCAAACAATAAACACAAATTCAATCAGCTCTCGAAATCCACTCAAGTATTCAAGTTCAAGTTAATGACCCTGATTACTTGATTTATCTACCAAGTTCAATTTAATGACCCTGGTTGATCTTTTGACGAATCAAACTGATTTAAAACAACATTTTCAATCTTTTTCTAAAAATAACAAGTATCAATTTAATGAACTTGTTTTTGTCTTTAAAACAATTCAACTTCCAACAATGTAAGCTCTCCTCATTATTCAGCTCAGAATCTCCTGCATCTGCTTCATCTTTCTATAATCCGACAATCAACTTTCCACTCTGGTTTGTCTAAAATAAAGCAGAAATAAAATCTTTTTGGATTTTAATGTGTTCTAATACTAAGAAATGAAATAACAGAAAACTTAAATTGCAGAAAGTAAACTATTTACAACTTTATTTTTGGCGAGCGTGTCAGGGAATCATATCATCTTTTCAGACAAATTACTAGTACCGTTAAGCTACATTACATATTCAGACTTAAACAATTCACCTCGATTGTCGATATACTGATCCGTCTTAATTTCTCACACAAACTTCAATCTATTCAGGATACCGTTTAAGTGTCTTAGAACTTAGTTCAATTTATGTGTCCCACCTCTTGAATATACTCCCGTATCCAGAATCCCAATATTCAGTCTTACAGGCAAGAATACTACAATGATGTCTATGCATAAATTAGGGGTTAAATGCGAGAACTGAGGGATCTCAGGTCAGAACTTCCGTTCAGCAGAGAGATATCAGTTTCGACTTTGCAGTGTGTCCCCTTTAGAGGATCTTTTCAGCTACAACAGATGATTATCAATTTTATTGTCTAATCAGCTGAGGGCTTTATGCTATATTTCAAGCATTTTGGATAAAGTATTAGCCAAGGACTAGGTCAGAACTACCGTTCAGCAGAAGTCCCGGAATAATACCCCAGACATCATGGAGTATAAACACCTAGTATATCAGAATACGAGACCTTTCAAACGAGATTTCAGGGGTTACCTATATATCCAAGTAGTGTTCCCCACGAATTTCACAAGTTTGAAATTTTAGGTTTATATCCCGAATAAATCTACTAAATGTATGAAAACCTACCGACACATCGTTAGTGAGACTGTTTAACTCATTTTGTCTTTCCAAATCTTTAGCATACTGTAATTGTCTAGCTGATTTACTATCATTTTCCCTATATACACAAGCTCTATTTCAATTTTATCATGTTTTTGTATTTTTCATTTTTTACTGTTTTTGTATTTTCAGAAAGCGTAACTATGTACAACTATCTATCTCCCCCTAAATACCAAAACACGTAAAAAATCGACAAACCATCGCACATTGTCTCTCGTCTTCATCCGCAACAGTACTCTCATCAATGCTCACAACCCCATCCGACACCGAAAGCAATTTCATACCATTAAGTTTTAACAAATATTGAAACCGATTTTTATCAAAAGCTTTGGTATGCAAATCAGCTTTTTGTTCGTCAGTGTGGATTTTCTCAATTCGTATCAACTTTTTCTCGAAGCAATCGCGAATAAAGTGATGACGAATTTCTATATGTTTAGTTTTAGCGTGATGTACTGGATTTTTAGTAATGTTAATTGCGGCCTCATTATCAACAAACAGAGGTGTGTTAAGAAACTGCAAACCGTAGTCTCGCATCTGTTGCTGTATCCACAGGATCTGAGAGCAGCAACTGCTAGCAGAAACGTACTCCGCTTCACATGTAGATAGCGCCACAGATGTTTGTTTCTTACACTGCCAGGTAACCAATCTCGGACCAAAGAACTGGCATCCTGCAGTTGTTGATTTCGCGTTGACTTTGCAGCATCCGAAATCCGAATCGGAATACCCTTCGAGCGTAAAATCGCCTTTCCTAGGATACCATAACCCCAATGACGGAGTACCTTTCAGGTAACGTAATATCCTCTTGACAATAATCATGTGCAATGCTCTCGGGTTAGACTGAAATCTTGCTGCGAGGCACGTTGGGTACATAATATCAGGACGTGAAGCAGTCAGATACATCAAAGAACCGATCATGGAACGGTAAAACGTTTCATCAGCCCTGTCTCCGGTGAGATCTGGGTGAATCCCATGATTAGTCGCAAGTGGGGTAGCAGCTGGAGTAGAACTTGACATTCCAAATTTCTCCAGAATATCATGCACGTACTTCGTTTGATGAATGAAAATTCCCTCAGGAAGTTGTTCAACTTGTAGACCCAGAAAGAATTTCATCTCCCCCATTGATGACATTTCGAATTTCTGCTTCATCACCTGTTCGAAATCTTTACACAATTTCTCATTTGTTGACCCAAAAATTATATCGTCCACATAAATTTGTACTATCAGAAGATGACCATCAACGACTTTAGTGAAGAGAGTGGCATCCACTTTTCCACGTATGAACTGGTTAGCGAGTAGGTGTTGAGACAAAGTCTCGTACCAGGCTCTCGGCACCTGATGTAGACCATACAACGCTTTGTCCAGCAGATAAACTTTGTTCTTGTGGATTGGGTCAGTAAAGCCCGGCGGCTGACCAACATAAACCTCCTCTTTGACCTTCCCATAAAGAAACGCTGATTTAACATCCAACTGATATACTTTGAAATTCTTCCAAGACGCAAATGCTAGGAAAATTCTGATAGCCTCTAGTCGAGCTACAGGAGCATAGACTTCGGTAAAATCAATCCCCTCCTGTTGACTAAAGCCCTGAACAACGAGTCGAGCTTTGTTCCTTACAACCACTCCTCTGTCGTCCCTCTTACATTTGAAAACCCATTTTGTATTGATTTTCCTTTGACCATTCGGCAAATCCACTAACTTCCACACACCCAACTTTTCAAACTGACTTAACTCTTCTTGCATTGCTATGACCCAAGAGTCTTCAGTAAGCGCCTCTTTGTAAGTTCTCGGTTCGACCTGCGAGATAAAACAACTTAATGAAAATTCAGTTTGTAAAGGTGCTACTGTAGAATAAAAACATGTTAAGCCCTGGTCAATTTGACGTCTCGTGCGAACGCCCGATTGCAATTCTCCTATAATCAACTCCTCTGGATGATAAGAAAGAGTTCGCGGCATCACTTCGCTTGGAACATCTACATTTCCCTCCAGATTAGTAACATTCTGTTCTGCATCTTGTTCACCAACTTGATTTGTTTGACTTGACAACTGGATCTGCTCCCCCTCAAGATCTGAATCACCATGGTCAAATACTGGCATGTTTTCAGCTTCTTGATCATCATTCACCACCGACTGATTACCAGGAGCAACTTCATCATCATGTTCACCAGCTTACTAGGACCTGCTTCATCATCATTTGAAGTTTCCCGAGGTCTTCTAGAATACTCCGCTGGGAACCTAAGTTGCGACTCATACTCTCGCAAAATATCCAGCTCATCAAAGAAATCTTCTTCCTCAGATTCTTCCCTCATGTCAAACGAATCCCAAAGTTTGTCATAATGATATCGCCATGAATCACCAGGATTCTGTGGCGGCATAGTGTACCCCTGACATTCAACATTCGCTGCATCAATAATCCGCTTCTCGCTTGGAACAAAGACACGCCGTGTAGGACTTGAATATCCAACAAAGATTCCCTCAATGCTCTTTGAACCAAACTTGCCATTAGGCTCTATCACCGTACAGGGTGACCCAAACGGTTCTAGATACTTCAAATTCGGCTTGCGTTTATTGAGTAGCTCAAAACACGTCTTGTTGAACTTCTTCACAGTAAGAACTCTGTTGAGAGTATTGCATGCAGCAGAAACAGCTTCAGCCCAGAAATTAATTGGTAACTTAGAATCTGCAAGCATCGTTCTGGCTGTCTCGATTAGCGTCCGGTTTTTGCGTTCTGCAACTCCATTTTGCTGCGGAGTGTACGGAGCACTAAACTCATGCAATATACCTTGTTCGTCACAAAAGTCTTCCATCTTACTGTTTTTGAACTCAGTACCATTATCACTGCGAATTCTACAGATTGGCCTCTGGTACAGATTCTCAATTCTTTTAAACAATGCCATCAAGCTGTCAAACGTTTCGTCTTTGGATTTCAAAAACATAACCCAAGAAAATCTGGAATAATCATCAGTCACGACCAAACAGTAGGAATCTCCTGTTATACTCTTGACATTCACTGGACCAAACAAATCCATGTGAAGACGTTCCAATGGTCTTGAAACTGAATTGACTTGCTTTGTAGGGTGTGACTTTTTCTTCTGTTTGCCTTTGACACAACTTATGCACTCCCCTTCCAGATGAAAACCTTTGACATGCACTCCTGTGACCAAATCGTTATGCACCAAGTGATTCATTTTCCTTAGGTGAATATGCCCCATCTTTCGGTGCCATAACCGTGATTCTTTCTCCGTTGCTCTGGACACAAAACAATGAGCCTGACCCGTGGTTGTAGTAGCAACGCTCATGTCCAACACGTACAGATCATTGACTCTCGGTGCCCTCATGATGATCCACTCTTCAGGTATCACAAATCCCGGTTTCAAGATCAAACATTCTTTGTCAGTGAAATGAGTAGTATACATCCTGTCACATATCTGGGAGATACTCAGCAGGTTGTTCTCCAACTCAGCGATGTAGTTAACTCTCTCAAACGTTATAACGCCATTTGACAACGTTCCTTCACCTATGATCCTTCCTCCTTGATTACCCGCAAAACCCACATAACCACCATTAATGTTATTCACATCATACAGCAATGCGGTCTTCCCTGTCATATGCCTTGACGCTCCACTATCCATTATCCACCTGGATACAAGTTTTGGAAGATCCTGCACATAACAAATCATCATTTAAACAACTTCAAGAAAAATGCCGATTCATGCTTCGCAATCCAGGAAGCTCCGGCGATTCAAACTGTTTAGTCAAACATGGTGTCCACCCAGGCTTCATCATCCTTAGGTGCAACCTTGACTCTCGCAATTTGAATTTTGAAATTTTCAGCCTTGAGAGGTGGAAAATTTGCATCATAATCAACCGTAATTGATTCGTCAGCCTTTTTCACCTCAGAAGTTGAAACTTTCTTCTCAACTTTTGTTTCAATTTTAGGTTTCCACACCTGTTGAGTTAATGCAACCCGTTTGTACACTGTGTCATTTTTAGTTACCAACTTCTTTACGGGTTCATTTTTCACTTTGATGATATCAATTTTAACATTCTTCTTCTCAACAAACATCGGTGATTTACCATTCACATCAACCTTTTTCTGTTGAACTTTCACAGCTTCAGTCTTAGGCTTCACATAAGTACACTTTCGTGCAATATGGCCAACCTTTTCACATCTAAAACAAGTACGAGTATCGGCTACCCGACTCGTGCCTTCAGACTGAGCCTGTGAAGCTCTCTTCTCAAAAAATTCTTTGTTAGATTTTGAAAAAATTTCTTTTTCTTCATCAGCAAGTGAACTTGAACTGTTCACAAACTTTTTCTTTTCGACAAACCTCTTGTTTGGAACATTTCTATTCTGATATGGTTTACCCCCTGATAACTACCCGACCAATTATTTCTGTTGTTATTGTAAAAACGTGGTGGATAACCAGTTTTCTTGTTGTAAACCCTGTCTTTCTTTCGACTCAGATTGTTCACAGCTGACAATTCGACTTCAACAAGTTTGAAAACATTTGTCAATTTGTTCAAGTTTACATTCTCTATCGGAAACTCTGAATCCAAAAACAACTTATCCGAACCCATCATCTTGTACATGACAAGGTTTGATTCTTCATCTAAGTTGTTCTTGGACTTTTGTTTCGGAATGTATTTATCCAAGAAACACCCATCCTCCTCAGAAGTGTCACAATCCGGTTTAAGCACTTTGTCAACCACACTTTTCACCACATCATTTTGGACACCCTCGTCATTGGAAGACGTGAACGTGACATCAATGTTCTCAGGAAGTTTAACATCACTTTATTCCTCAATTTCCACCAAACTAGACTGCTTTTTCGTGTAGTTGTCTAAAATTGGCGGTGGAACTTTGTGAAACCCTACACCCGTTCCATCAGAAAACACATCCTCACCAGCTTTGTTTTTCCCTATAGGTTTGGGAACAATATGCTGCAAAACAAAGCTTGCTGAGCTATAGCTGTTTAACTTCAACTGAATTCGTTCGTTTTCAATTTCAGCTTCTTGAACTTTAAGTTTCAGTTTAGCAATTTCATCTAGTTGATTGTTAATTGATTCTTCTTTTATTCTCACCACAGCTCTTAAATGTTCATTTTCTTTAAACGTTTTGCCATTACGATCATCACTATCTTTCATAATAGTCTTAAGTTTTTCAAACTTTTCTGAAATCTGACGGTGTTCAAGAATTAACTTTTCATTTTCACACTTTATTTTCTCACGTTCAGTTTTATCAAGTTCAATTTGAGCCATTAATTCTTTGATCCGTTCGGTTGAAGCTTTTACAGTTTTGTCACGACCGAGAATCTGATCCTCAACACTTTTAACTTTTGTTGTCAGATTCTTGATTTTCTCATTGTTAAGATACGTGACAGTGCTACAAAAATTGCATTGTTTGTTGCAATTTTTGCAGTCAGCATTTCCATCAATCTTGTTACCTGACGCATTTGTTGACACACTTTGACTGACCAGCCCCTTTGACTCAGTAACAGAATTAGGGTCTACCTCAAGTGCTTTCGCAGCCAGCACCTTGTCAGCCATTTTTTCCAGGTTCTCTACCGTCAACTCCTGCGTAGTATCAATCAAGCCAGTATCAATTTGCTTTGCTTTCTCCAAATCTTCTTTTTCTTTCTTCTCTTTTTCTTCTTTCTCCTTTCTCTCCTTTTCTTTTTCTTCTTCAATCATCTTCTCAGTTGGCGTTCCCCACCACTTGTGCTGCCAGTATTCATCTTCTTCTTTGTACTCCTTGATGATGGCTTCGATATCTAGCGTTTTATCATCAATCGTGATGTTGCCATACCTATCAAGGTAGCATTCTCTATCTGGATCCCATCTATTTACTCTTCTCGCTTCCAAATAGATACCAGAAAGTCTGATAATCTTGGTTTCAGCAATCATCTTCCGGTATTTATACTTTTGTTCTTCCGTACGCTCGTCTTTCCACGGAATAGGTTCATCATTACTTGCCATGAATGCGTAACCCACATGCGCATCTTCTTCCGGTAGAACTTCTTTACTCCAATCGTACCCTTCATCATCATAAATCACAGCCAGAGCCCTTGATTTGTCTCTGTTATCTTCAGACTGTTTCAATCTGGGCGGCTCAGATTTATTTTGATGGTAGATTGCCTTTTTGTAGTAATCGTCTCTAAACGGATTCTCTGACTCATCAGCGTACGCGTTTCTACATTCCCGCTTAAAGTGACCCTTCTGCTTACACTTGAAGCACGTCACCTTTGATTTGTCGAACCCTAACTTTGTAGATGGTCCACCAATCGTTTTTCTCCCAGTAATCTTCATGAAGCGTTGAGCACGTCGAACTGCACTTGCCATCGCCCACCGAATGTCGATCAGTTCCATTTCTTCGGGGTCTATCTGGTCGTAATCTTCTTTTGTCAGATTTGTATTCCCAATCTTACCAGCTACCAACCCTTCGTAGGATTCCAACACAGATGCCAAGAAGACCATTTGTTGCTTAGCCGACTCCTCATCAAAATTCTGTGCGTTCTTCAAATCTATCGCGATATTGCAAGAAAACTTCGCATCAGAATGATTTGCAGAAGACGTAGATCCACTGTGATAACCATTGTGGCTTCCGCTGCTTGGACTGCTTTGGCTTTCTTTACTTGCTGGAGAAACATTCTCAGCAGAAAATGCAGTTTTCGGAGAAGTAGCTTTCGGCATCAAGCTTTTCGGATAGTACAAATCCAGATTTTGCTGATAAGATGAGTTATTAACTTTAAATGTTTTCTTCAGTTCTAGCTCATGACTTTCAAGTCTTTCAATCAACACATCTAGAGTCAAATCTTCAGGAGCAATAGTGTTCTTCAACATCAGCGCGTAATATCTCCAATCCACTTCGTCAGGTAATGAATCAAATAGTTTGTCAACTAGTTCTTCATCAGAATACGTGATCTTGTGTCGAGCAAGCTCCAGCTTCAGATGACCGAACCTTTTAATAATTTTACACACCGATTCATTTTTAAGACAACCAAACATATCAAACTCTTTTCTAAGAAGTTTCTTTTTATTCTTTAAATCTCTTTGCTTCCAAGACACTTCTTTTCAAGTTTCTCCCACAAATCTTTGGAGTAATCTATCAGCGAAATAATATCTTCCCGCACCGACTGAAACAATAATGCCACACACTTTTGCTCGGCCACAAAACTCTCAATCTCTTCAGCCGATCTCAATGCTTCACCATTCTTCTTTCCCTCAGCATATCCATTCTTCATACTCTTCCAGCTGGGAAAAGCGAATGCCATCAACCAGTCTTCGAACTTTGTTGCCCACCTGCTGTAATCTTCTATAGCCATCAGCTTAGGAGGTTTGTTAAATGTTCCAAATGCGCTTTCGGACTCCCAAGCTTCCTTCTTTCGGTTGATTCTCGTTCGTATTGCTCGGCGACATATCATTGTTTCCTGAACTTCCTATGAATGCGTACATGTCGCTGAACGGATTCAAGAAAATATCATCCATCGTGAATGTACCTGAAAAATCAGACAACACTTAGAAAAATTTTGGTTTTGAAAAATATCAGATTCAAACGGAACAGACTTGTCCGTTTGAAATAACAATAGCTTCAAACGGAATGTATTCAAACGGTTAATCAATATTTCAAACGATGGGACTTGATTTCAAACGAACTAATTTCTTTCAAACGGAAGATATGTTTCAAACGATAGCTTTTCAAACGACAATCCTTCAAACGATAGCTTTCTTGATCGTTTGAAGAAACACCACTTTCAAACGATGAGTTTGATTTTCAAACGGAATGGCTCTGTTCAAACGATGGGTTCACTTTCAAACGGTCTGTGTGATTTCAAACGATAGATTCAAACGACCTGTCAGTTTCAAACGGATGACGTCATTATTCACCGAACCGTTTCAAACGGACCAGTTAATTTCGATTAGTTTTAGGTCGAATTTTAGTTCCAAACTTTCAAGGATTGATTATCAGTATGTTTCGTTTGATGTGTGAACGTTTCAAGCCATTTTAACCGTGACAACTAGTCAAAATCAGAAAAGAAAGGTAGAAATGAGATAATCCGACGATTTCAAGCTGTATTCGGTATGAACTCCTCGTCCTGAGCTCTGATACCACTTGTTGGACCGTTCTGATGTCCTAAAACGTTAGTAGAAGCAGTTCATCTTCACATACGAAGGCGGAATCAACGTAAATGAAGTCAAACACAGCAATTCCTTTCAATTTTTCCTTCTATTACCGTTTGCAAGTCTTTACAATAATTCTGAATATAATTGGACAGCACCTCGACTCACAAACACATCAACAACTTCTGCTGACCGTTTGAAAAAGACTACTATATATAGGCATAGGCTGTCCGTTTGAATCATGTTCAAACGGCCAGGCAACCTGAAACGGCCAGGCTTGTTCAAACAGCCAGGATTAAATCTAACCTAAACAACCCTATTTTAATCGCGTTTATACAACCGTTTAGCCTATCTAGACACAAGACTTGATAAGACGTAGTCAGCAGACATTTCGTGCACCAACAGGTTTCTTTGCTATTTTCTGGGATTCAGCCCTCGATCTTCCCTTAGATCTCATTGGGCAATCTCTGGCAATATGTCCTCTAATTTGACATTCATAACACCTTCTCGTTTCAAATCTCTGGATTTGGCAGTTAACAGCAATGTGTCCTTGATAGCCACAAGAGTAACACACTCTATTATCATACCTCTTCTCTCTTTCATATCGTACACCATTTTCATACCACACACTTAGATCATAGCATTGAGTTGCCTTGTGGTAGTCATTTCTCTTCTTGTATCCTTGATTTGGCATTTGAGCACTGTGGTCAAACCTGCACCACTGATTACCAACTATTTTTGAATTTTGATTTTTAAATTTTTGTGATTTTTTATTGTGATTAGATGATTGATCTGATGAGCTTTTATTTTCTTTTTGAAAAATTTTTGATTTTTTATCTTTTTGTTTCTGTTCCACATTCTTCTGTACGGGTTTTTGCGTTGAGCATTCACCTTTCTCAGTAGAATGTAAAACAGTATTTTTAAACATTTCATTTAATTTCAAAAATGTTTTTCTTTTTTCTTCTTTTTCTTTTTCATCATCAGATTTGTCATCACAATCTTCAATTTTGACCTTGTCACTTATTGGAACATAATTGATCGGTTTTGGACAGGGAAAATTCAAGCTATCTGATGCAGTCACAAAACCTTTCAATTTCTTTTCAAGTTCATCAATCTTGTTTCTTGAATTCTCAGCTTCTTTTTCAAGCTGAGAGATTCTTTCAAGATAGAACTTGATAGAATTTTCATTTTCAATTTTAAGATTTTCAAGAACAGATTTTTCATTTTCCAAAACTTTTAACTGTTCTTGAAATCTTGTTTCATTTTCTTTCAGATTTTTGTTTTCCAGTTTTATCCAGAAATCTTCATCTTCTGAAGATTTTCTTTTGCTTTCAAAATCTTTTTCATTTTCTTTCAAAATTTTGTTTTCTGATGTCAAACTGTTTAAATCTTTTAACAGTTTATCATTCTCAGATTTCAGTTTTTCACAGTTCAAGCGTAACTCCAGAATCTGTTCATCATCAGCTTTCTTGTCAATCTTCAAAGTTTTGTTTTCCAATGTCAAACTCTCCACATCCTTCAAGAGTTTCACACTGTCTGCTTCTGATTTTTCACAATTCGAACATTTTCCATTCATCTTTTTCTCTTCTTCTTCTTCTTTCTTCTCTTTCTCTTCTTTCTCCTTTTTCTCTTCTTCTTTCATTTTCTCAGTTGGAGTTCCCCACCATTTGTTCTGCCAATACTCATCTTCTTCTTTGTATTCCTTGATGATGGCTTCAATATCCAGCGTTTTGTCGTCGATGGCAATGTTTCCATACGGATCAAGGTAGCATTCTCTGTCTGGATCCCATCTTTTCGCTCTTCTCGCTTCCAGATAGATACGAGAAATTCTAATGATTTTGTTTTCAGCAATCATTTTCCTATAGTTATACTTCTGCTCTTCTGTTCGATTATCTTTCCAAGGAACATGTTCGTCGTTTTTCGCCATGAACATATATTTGTGAATTGCCTGAAAATTCAACAAACACTTCAAAAAAAATTTCCAAGATTTTGAACAATGACAGAAAAGCGAAACTATGTTTGCAAGTGACAGATAAGCAGAACAGGTTTATGTCTGAATGAGCGGAACTAAAGTCGTCCGAATAAGCGAAAGTTCGTTCAAGCGGAACTAATCTGTCCTTTCAAGCGAAACCTACAAGCGGAACAGTCTGGATAAGCGGAACTAACTGGTTATTTCAAGCGGAACTATGTATTACAAGCGGAACCTATAAGCGAAATGTCCCTATAAGCAGAACTATCAAGCGGAACCACTGATTGTCCGTATAAGCGGAACCTAGTTCTAACCAGTTTTCACCATGTTTTAGTCCGAATTTTAACTTGAAACTTTCTAGGGTTTGTTATTACTGTATTTCACACACTATAGTAAAAAAATCAGGCCATTTCAACCGTAGAAACCAATTCAAATCGAAAAAGTATGAGAGAAAGTGAGTAGAAATGAGAGATTTCTGCAGATTCAAGCTGTAGTAGTATGAACTCCTCGTCCTGAGCTCTGATACCACTTGTTGGACCGTGTTCTGACCCTGAATAGTCAGTTGAGATAGTTCATCTTCACGTATAAAGGCGGAATCAATATATGCGAAGTAACACAACTTTTCCTTTTCAATTCCTTCTCTTTTATTGCAATTTGAATCAGTTTTGACAGAGTTTTAGCACCAATACAATGATCAGGTTCCGCTTCAGTATACACGCATGAATCATCTAGTTTCGCTTCATCTGCCTATATATAGTCCAAGTGGTTTCGCTTATAGTGCATGACACATAAGCGAAACTATCTAAATGACAACCAAGCGAAACTAACAACTGACACACAAGCGGAACCTCTTGTACATACAAGCGAAACCTTAATATAAAACCTAATTTTGACTTTCTAGACCCTATGTTGACCTATCTTGACCTAAGACGTGATGTAAACGAAGTCAACAGACATTCCATGCATCAACATGGTTCAAGATTCGGATTCTATCTACGAGGTTCACCGATTCCGGGTTAAACGTTAAACTACCGTTCTGAACCGTTCACCGGCCGGACATTGGGTGATTCCTGTCCGAGCAGGGGAAACAAGTAATAACGAAGGTGCCATGGTTCAGCTCGTTGTCAAAATACCTCAATATAACGTCAAACAATCAGAACAGCCAAGTGTTAGACGAACAGGCCGACCAGGTCAGAATGCTGACCGATCGAACAGGCTGTTCGAACGAACAACCCAATCGATCGGACATGTCAGCCGATCGACCAGGCCAGCCGATCGGCTAGCACATGGCCCCACACTTTGTCAATTTCACGAGGTGTAATATTGAACGAAGTGATGTTCGATCGAACTACGGTTTGGGTTGAATTACTCTTCGGATCATGAGATACTATGCTTCAACACTTAACCGATTTGTCAACTCGTTCGACGTATTGGAGTGCCACCCGATTGAACATGATGTCCGATCAGGTGACATCCTGCTGAGGACTTACTACTGAAGTGTCTAACCGATCGGTTAGGCCGGCCGATCGAACAGCCCGTTCGATCGATCGACCTGAAAGGTAAGAACACTTCAATGTTCTCAAATACTACAAGAAAACCTCAAAAGGGCAAGCCATCATACACAAACACATCCTGCTCAAAGGAAGAAACAATGAACAGTCCAACCGATCGAGCCTACCGGCCGATCGAACAGGCTGTCCGAACGGACTGTCTAGCCGAACGAACAACCCGTTCGATCGAACCTACAGTTCGATCGACCAGGATGTTCGACCCATCATCACTTGTTTCCATTTAACGCGTTACTCATCGTTATTCTATCGAACTATTCAGGCTAACCCTACTCTTAAGCGCTCCCTTCAATCCATGAATAAATCGCTGTGAGTATACTCGAACCCTTTTTGCTTTAGCACTTTTGGGTGTTACATACGTTACTTATCTAAAATCACAATCGAACACACAACTCAGTTATTTAAACACTAACCGTTCTGCATGTATTACGTGACTAAATGAATGCTTGTTGTTATGTTTACACGTAGAATGCTGTCTACCTGCCTTAACGACGTAGTACTATAGTTTGGACTCAGCACCCGTTCACACGGGGGTTGTTAAGGACAATTACTTGCATGGATTGCGGTGGTAATCATGTATTGCGAACTGTCTCGGACAGTCAACCCGCAGTCATTGGTATCGATAGATCCATGTCGATAATTAACATGCTTCGTTTTCCTCTGTGTACGTGCTGGTTATGCGTAAACTATTTCGAACTCTATATGCTATATCAAACTTGTATGCTCACCTTTACATTTTATGTATTGACTTTATTTTAATGTATGTGGCAGGCAATTAGGATGCTTATCTGCTAGGAAGGCGAGCTTAGAGTAGTTGTCTGTAGATCTTGCAGATCGAGTCTCTAGAGGCAATTGAACAATTATATTATTTATATTTGAATCTGAGTTGTCGGAACAGAACTTTTGACTAGATGTTATCTGTAATAATTTGTTTTACTATTTGGGATACGGTATGGGACGTATTAATTAAACTAAATAGTAAAGTAATGATAGTTGTTGTGGAAACTTCTGGACAATCTGTTTCGCTCAGTGCCATGCCCCGATGATTCCGCCATCGGTTGGGGTGTGACAGTGTGTGTGAAAGACAGAGGAGGAGGGTGGTCGTGGTGTGGTGTTTGTTTGTCGGAAAACCGGCCGGAACTACTCCGGTCGCCGGAGTTCAGAGAGAGAGCAGAGAGTGAGTGAAAAGGGGGCTAGTGTTTTTCTTGTGAGGATGAGATGTATTTATAGGTAGGTTTAAGTGGGTTAGATTCTAGGCCCATTTCTTGTGTTTTACGCGGCCCGGTACGGTTCTGAACCCGTTTTCAAACCCGGACATCGTGAAATGTTGTAGGATATTATTTTAGGGTCAAATTTATGTGAACTGGTGTCGAGAGTCGTTTTTTTAAATGCGCACATCCGTCGATTGCGCTAAAATTGTGTGAAACGCGTCGTTTGTCATTTTTTTATCTGATTTTCGTTCTGATTTCTACCGTGGTTCTAAAAATGGAAAACGAACACGAATTTTTCTAAAAGCATAGGATTTTGGAAATACGAGGCGTTATACCAAGTCTTCAAAATCCCTTTTAAGTTTAAGTTCCAACAGATCTTGGAGATCACATGCATCCAGACCATATGCATTCTCCATTTTCAACTTTTGAACACTACCATCTGATCTGAGCAGAGTCAATTCGTGTGTGTCTGAGGATGACTTCCACTTTAGAATTTTTGGATCAGTTGGTTTTCTGGGTTGAAGAGTTATTGATGTGAGTTGGGTGATTATGGCCTGCTGACAAGTTTAGCGACTGTTTCTGTTAGTTTGTCACTTGAAGTATCCGTGTGATACCTCAGCTGGTATCTAATTTCCTCCTTTCTGAAGTATCTAAACATCTGCTCATCAGCCTCAGCAGCCTGCTTCTACGTTTTTACTTGTTTCAAGGCAGCTATGGATAAGTCAGATGCTGAGGGCAGCTTTTTGGATGTCTGGATCTATTGAGGGATAACAACTGTTGGAGGATATACTGGCTTTTGAGGAACTAAAGGATCTTTTGCTCTTAGTTGTTCCAGTCTTTTGTAAGTCTCAGCAACCTTAGATTCAGACCATCTGGCAACAAACCTAGCAGTACCATAACTTGCGGCAACAAGCTCTGCTCTCATTCTTTTCAGCTTCAATTCCTTGTCTGGATTAATTTGTTTGCCTTTCTTCCAATCTGGTGGAGTAGGCTTTTATGAAGGATCAGTGAGCATCTTTTGTATTCTTTCAATTTCTTCCTTAAGAGCATCTAATGACCAGTCTTTAAATTGAGCTCTGGTTGCCTTTTATAGTTTGTGTGTCATGATATGTTCAATGTAATCCTGCTTTAGTTCCTTGTCAAGCTCAGCATTGATTGGCTTTTCTGGCATGGATTTGCTAAGGTCCTTATCATAGTCTTCAATCTTGCTAACTTTGCTAAGTTCATGTGACAAGATACCCTGAACTTTCCTGTCATCCATCCTTTTACTCTTCTCTTTTCCAATGTACTCATCCTATTGTGCCTTCAACTTTAGATATTCATCTAAGTTTCTAGGCTTTCTATAACCATAGAGAGATGGGAAGGATCGTTGTGATGCATCGTCTGTTGTATAAATTATTCAATTTCACCTTTTATTGTGTGAATTTCCAGAGGATACTGAGCAGGCAAAGGGATGATTGATGGTTGTGGTGCCATGGGTGGAAGTGAAGTGGATTTGAATGGAAATGATAAGAGTGGTGTGGCTTGAATGGGGGCAGATGCTAAGGGGACTGGTGATTTAATCTCCTCATCATCTTCTTGCACTACAAAAGTTTTTCTTTTGCGTGTAAATTTTATTTTTGGTGAAGGTGGGCATGTAGGAATTCTTTATGGTGTAGGAGGTGGTTGAGTTGTTGGTGGTGTAGGGAAAATGATCATGGCAGTGGTTTGGGTAGCATCTGCTGAAATAACTGGTGTATCAGCATTGGTTTGGGTAACATCTGCTGACACATTTGTTGTACCAGCATCTGTTGGGTGTATCGGTGATGGTGGTGGTGATGGTTTCTTTTGCTTTTTGATTGGTGGTTTTTGTGATGAAGGTTTGGTTTTGGGTTCAGCAGAGGATATAGTTTTGGTAGGTCCAGTAGAGGTTGTAGAAGGGGTGATTATTGGTTGTCTGACATTTCTTGTAGACTTCCTCCTTTTTTGAAGTGCCAATATTCTCCTTTTTCATCTGCTCAGCCTGTTCTTGTTCAATAAGGCTGGAAGCTTTGGCTTCTTTTGTATCTTGCTTCTTCTGCTTTTCTAAGGCAATCTCTTCAGCCTACTTGTTTAAGGTCTCATCAATCCCTTTTTGTTTTCCAGCTTCTGATGCCTTTGCAGAAGATTTGGTTTGAGCAGACTCTGGCTTTTCTTGCACTTTTGGTTTTGCTTGTGAAAAAGGCTGCAACTTTCTCAATTTATCATTCTCCCCCTTTTTGGCATCATCATCATCTTCATCTTGAAGGACTGTTGAAGGGGTAGAGCCAGTAGTTTTGACCAAATGTTCCCTTATGGCCTTGATATCTGCTTGAGTCACTTTATATGTAGCCTCAACCATATTTCTGGTCAATTCCATGTGAGTGTTATGGTTGATGTCAGCCAAATTCCTTTTAGCTTGGATGATGGGTTGCATAGATTTCCACAGCTCATTGGCAATTTGCTGAGTGGTAGGTTGATTATGAGAATGCTCCATCATCTGCCTCATCATATCTTTCATTTCAGCCATAGATGATTCCATTGAAGACATTCTCTCCGCCAATTCTTTATATCTTAATTCATCACCTAATTTAATAGGATCATCGGAATCCCTACCTGAGGTAGTTGTATTTGGTTTGATAATAGGAGAATTCTCCATATCATCAAAACCAAATGCCCCTTTGTCTTTGTACTGGGGACTTCCAACTAGAACAGAGGTTACAATTGTAGCCTCAATAGTCGTTGCCTTCAAGGAAGTCTTATAAATGAAACCACTGTCCAACTGAAAACCAATTGGTTCACCAGTTGTAGTGGCTGTTTCACTTGAACTACCACCAAGAGTTTCTTGAAACTCAAGGGGTATATCCTCCTTAGTTGGTTGGGGGTTAGCAAATTGAGTTTGTTCAGACTCAATCACATGTGGAAGTGCGATCTCTTTAACAGGTGAGTGAGAGGGACTGAGTTGTATCCGAGTCTCAATTGCATCAAGCAAAGGTATAAATGTAGGTGGAATTGGAGTGGAGGGTTGTGGAGTGGAAAGAGACATAGCCTTGGGAGATGGGCTTTGAAGCATACTTTCAATTGAAATGCCTACTTCATGATGTTGTGTCCATGTGCTTACAACTTGATCCTTTTGTGAGGATTCAAGAGGAGTTCGGTTGGGTGGAGATCTTACCAACTGTTGTGAGGAAGTAGCAACAATAGTTTCAAGTGACTTTTGTGTTGTCACAAGGTTAACCTCTAGGATCTCATCTTCCAGAGGTCCCTTTTATGTTGTTTTGTTTTGGTGGGCTTTTTAGAAATGGAGGGTTTTCTTTTGGATTTTGCTGGTGTGGGTTTCACAACACCGGTTGTGGTGTCATGATCACCAGGAGCAGTGGGCTCAACAACAGGTGTTTGAGCAACAGATGTGGACGCATCTAAAACAGGCTCACCCCCCTTTGTTTGTGTTTTTTAAACTTTTGACTTTTTGTCCATCATTCTTGTAAAAGTTTCATTTGTAAGACTATTTATTTGAAAAGCTACACCTTGTTGAAAATCTTTTTGAGACACTTGATTTTTAAGGTAATAGCTTAACAAGCTTGGGTACATAAGAAATGCATTATTAGAGCCCTTTTTAACATTCTTCACATTTTCTACCAAGTCCGAGAATAATGCCTGGGATAGATTGTAATCAGATTTTGTTAAAATGGCATATCCCAAATATTGAACTTTTTGAGGTATCTCATTGAATGAGGTGGCCTTGGCAGAGAGACAAATCAGGAGGGTATGGAAAAAGTATTTCATCTCAGCAGGAAATTTTGGTTTAAAAATAGTAACTCCTGTCAATTGACCATCATATCCCCTTTCAATGAACTACGTGTGAACTTCCTGTTTTTCAAAAGAGGTTTTACCTGCCTGGTCGTCCAGTGCAAAAACTGTGGAAATTGAAGATGGGGATATTTGAACAAGGGTCTCTTCGACCTTAGACGTGATAGCATAGGGCTATTTATTTTGTGATTGAATTTTAGCATTTGCTCAAAATTATCGGAGTGTTTCCATATGTATTGGAGCATTGACAGTGAGAATTGTTTTGTATTTTGATGATGCTAGAACGTCAATTATTGAGTGAAAAAACGGTATTTTTGTTTGTTTTCTCGAAGTTAGGAAGGTAGTTGTGAGGGGTTTTTGTTTGCAGAGCCATGATCGGATAAGAAAAATAAGTAGGTTTGAAGAATATGATAGTGGTAACCTCTTTGGAGAATTTTGAATTCGACACGGCAGTGAAAGCTTTGTTTGGGGATGGAGCAGGGTTTTTATAGGGTGAAAAAGTGAAAGCTGACGTGGCAGCTGTTGAAAAGATCTGATGGCTAACATCTGTCCACGTGGCAACCTCTGTTGATGATAATGGATGACAGTTGTTATGAAACCTCTGTTGGAATGCAACAGAGGTTGGGAACAGTGTTTAAGAACAGTGGCTGATTTTAGTCTATCAGATGATAGATATAAGAGATTAGGACTAACAGTTGTTTGATCAACAGTGGTATTCCTATCAGAGGTTATGAGAACAGTGGTAAATGGAAACAAATGATATCTTTCAACGGTAGATGAATTTTTAGCCAAACCGAGGTTGTAAAAACAGTGGTTATGGAAACAGACTTTAAGGATTCTTGAAAATTTTTTCAATCAAACTATTTTTAAGGATGGATTTTTGATTTTCTAAAAACATTTTAATGCTTTTTATTCATGGAAAACAAAATTTTGCTTTTAATCCATGTTTAGCATGTCAATCCTAGAGATCAAACTTTCAAGGGTGGATGTGTCTAAAGCTTTTATCAACACATCTGCCAGCTGATCCTTAGTTGGAACATGATGCAGAGAAATCAAAACTTTTTCATAGCTATCCCTCACAAAGTGATGTCTGATGTCAATGTGCTTGGTGGTGGAATGAGATACTGGTTTTTTACTGATGTTTTCAGCTGCTTGACTATCCAACATGAGAGGAGTCTTTAGAGCAGTTACACCAAAATCTAGTAATTGATTTTGAAGCCACAATAGTTATGCTGTACAGCTTGCAGCAACAATGTGTTCAGCCTCTGTTGTTGATGTTGAAACAGCTGCTTGCTTTTTGCTTTGCCAAGAAACTAAGTAATTGCCTAAAAACTGGCACCCTCCTGAAGTGGACTTTCTTGTTGCATTACAACCAGCAAAATCACTGTCTGAAAAACCTAAAAGCTCAATATTCCCATTAGCAGGATACCAGATACCAAGTGTGGGAGCACCTTTTATGTATCTGAATATTCTCTTCACAGCTATAAGATTTGACTTCCTAGGTGCTGACTGGGATCTTGCACAGACACGTGTTGCAAACATGATGTCTGGCCTAAATGCATTTAGATATAATAAAGACTCAATCATGCTTCTATACAATGTTTGATCAACCAAGTCATCTTTCTCATTAACAGTGACCAGCTTTGTGGTTGCCATGGGTATACCACATGGTTTACAATCATTCATATCAAATTTTGTTAAAAGCTCTTTGACATATTTGCTTTGATGAATGAATGATCCATTTTGCAATTGCTTAACTTGGAGACCAAAAAAGCATTGAAGTTCACCCATGACACTCATCTCAAACTCTGTTGTCATGAGTTTCCTGATCTTTTCACACATGGAGGTACATGTGGATCCAAAAATGATATCATCCACATAAATCTAGACAATTATCAAATCCTTTCATTTCCATTTTTAAAAACAGTGTTTTGTCAATTTTACCTTTTGTAAAGCCTATGGATACGAGAAAGTTGGAAAGAGTTTCATACCAGGCCCTTGATACTTGTTTCAAGCCACACAAAGCTTTGTTAAGCTTGTAGACATGATCAAGATAAATGAAATCTTCAAAACTAGGAGGTTGGCACACATATACCTCTTCCTGAATCTTACCATAAAGGAATGCACATTTGATATCCAATTGATACACCTTGATGTTGTGGTTGACAACAAAAGCTAAGAACAATCAAAAGCTAAGAACAATCTGATGGCCTCCAGTCTTGCTACTGGAGCAAATATTTCATCATAATCAATGCCCTCTTCTTTTCTTAAGCCTTAAACCACAATACTGGCTTTGTTTTTGATAACAATGTCCCTTTTATCTGTTTTGTTCTTGAATACCCATTTTGTGCCAATTGGCTTAACTAGCTTTAAGTTTAAGTTTCATTTATATAAACACATTCATGAGCGGTTATTTCAGATACCATGATATATTCAGTTTTAAAATATGTCAATGTTGTTGAATTGTCATTGTTGTATATCTCGTAGGATCTATAGTTGATCCATGATAGGACATTGACATGGATTACATTTTTGGTTTTTGGCCATTCTTATTTACAGATGGCTAATTGGTGTTAAGATATTCATTTATCTTGATGGACTATAAATTGTAGTCGTTTTCAATCTTTTCAACTATAGGTTGGCGGGCGGTAGATGGTTGATCCATGAAAAAGATTGTGGTAGGTTGGGTGGCTAAATCGCTCAACCCAGACAACTAATATATTTATTTATATTGAAAAACATTAACCCTAACTTAACACCCTTAAAATCATGTAACCTAAAGACAACTGTTTAATCCATTTATTTTAAACGTGTCAGGTTGACGAGTTCAGTAATAGTAATCAAGTTGTAAATACATTGATCAGGTTGGTGGTTTGTATTAAATAGGTTAAACATGTTAGTAGGTCGGCGTGTTCAATTAAAAAGTTGGTGAGTACCCCATTTAACCGAACGAGTTAAACATAATAATCCAAACATAATTTGTTTAATTAAATTACCACACTATAAGTTAGAAACATGTGGTTGCTTCATTATGTTGTACCCTATGCATAGGGTGTTTTTCAAAAAAAAAAAAAAATTGATTAAAGTTTTTTATTTTTTACATTTTAACCCCTTTGATTTTTTTACTTTTAACCCGAAGCTTTTCATCTTTTGCAATTTAACAGAAACACTTTTTTATGTTCAACTTTGGTCCCTTATACTTTTATCTTTCATAAGTTTTTCGTTTTACGTTTTGTTTTAAATTTGCGAGTCCACACGCCACAACGTGAGTGTAAGATTCAATGACAAGCCCATCGCAACGCGTCTATTTTTCTCCGTTTAACAAGTTCATCGCATCGCACGGGTCCTATACCGACTTAGTTATTCTTTTCTACGTTTTACGTTACGGTCTAATGTTTGCATTAACATGAAGCAACGAGCGTGCGTGGTTCAACAATTTTACGTCTGTTTTTCGTTCAGTGTTATTTATTCCTTTTTTATTTGTTTTATTTTTACGAGCTTTTCTAATGTACGTGGTCGCTGGTAGTGGTGTCGCATTGGTGCTACTTTGCACAATTTTACGAACATATTTAACCTATTAAGTTTTTACTAATAATTTGTTTTAAGTTTTACATCACCGCATTGTCATGCCTTCGGGCGAGTGTTCACGGGCTTCGGCCCTAAGTGAGGGTTTTCCCCGGTTTGGAGGCTAGTGTATCCCGATGTGTTGAATTTCGCCTGTAGCCCATTTGGAGGATTCGTTGACCGTTCAAAAAAATTGTTTTGAGTTTACCCATATAACTCCTTTACTTTAAAAAAGTACTTTTTACGTGCATATTTTTATGTATGTGTTGGTATGAATTCGATTTGTTCTACATTTCGACGTCAACTTTTTCTGAAAATGAGTCAGGTCAAATATAATATGTTTTCGTATAAAAAACCATTTTTACGTACATATTTTTTATGTGCGTTTCGGTATAATTTCAAGTTGGTGTGTGTTTCAATGTAAACTTTTTTTGGGAAACGAGTCAGGTCAAATGTAATATGTTTTCGTGCTTATTTTATGAATGTTTCGTAAAATTTGTTTCGAATCGGAATCTATTATGCATTAATTTTACGTTTTCTATGTATGAGTCGGGTCACGTGTAATATGTTATGATTGTACGGTATAAATTTGATTTACTTTATGTTTTGATCCAATCGCAATGCTTATATAGGTTACATTGAGTTCTATTGGATATGTTGAAACATGCGTTTTCATATGATGAGCGCATCACATAACGTTTGAACTAATCCATTCGATGTTTGCGACGTACCTGCGCTGCAACGCTCGCGGGTGTTATTGCTAGTTAATCTCAAATTATAATTATGTCATGTTGAAAATTACCATGGCTGTCATTTTCATACATTAACACGTGAACATCAAACATTCCAATCATTGAATTTAGCTTTTCAAGTAATAACTTTTTATTTATCTTTATATATTACCCAAAGTGCAAGAAAAATTATCATTTCATTATATGCGTACAAACAATTAATGTACTTTAGTGACACATAACTACTCTTATATGCTTTTTTATCTAATATTCATTGAAAACAATAAAATAAAAAGAGCACTAAAATATACTTATAAACTTGTTTAATTACTACAAATATATCTGATAACCAGATAACTTATTTACGTTCGATCCATGCTCTTTAGAAGAACAAAATGAACAATAAATTACACATACAATTCAAGCAAGCGTTGACTTTGACTTTGGAAATATATTGTGTTAATTATGGTGGACAAAAAACCGAGTAAATGTTTTTGAGAAGATCAACCCGAGTTTCAAGTACGAAGATGTGAGCTGCAATCCGGTGGAACAAGGTGTCGATATCCGTCGGTCCAACTCCGCCGCCAGGTACGATCCTTTCGAGTTGTCTTAGCTTCCTTTCAGTCGACTTGCGGTTCTCAATTCCGGTGATCACTACCAATGCCGCCTTCTTCCTCCTCCGCCTTACCTCGGAACTCCGGCCAACCACCACCCCTTTTCTCCATACACCCATTCTCTCTCTCTCTATGTTTGTCACAACAAGAAGGGAGAACAATGATTCAAAGGGTGGGGTATTTAAAGAAAATTTTGAGTCTCATATACACTTATATATCCATATGTTTTTAAGTACCTTATCTTGTCTTTATATAAATATTTCGTTCATGTTTTTTAACGACAAATTTCTTTTAATTCCTATCATCTGTGGGACTTGAACCCGAAATCCGCTCTTCTCAAACCCAGGTATTTTAAACGTTTTGCCTTTGCCAATAGACCATCACCCCATTGGTAATATTTCATTCATGTTAATATTTATTTTTGTTTTTGTTTGCTTTTAGTTATGGATGGTCTATTCATTTATTAAATGTATAACATTTATATTTAATAAATGAATGAATATGAATAAAATTCTATGCTCATTTAGATAAATGAGCGGACATAAACACATGTCTTGTTCGTTCATTTATATTCCTGAATGTCTATTTATATTTGTTAATTTACGTTTATTTATGCTTGTTTACGTTTATTTATGTTAATTAGTTTATGTTTGTTCAAGATTGTTTGCTTACGTTCTAAATTATGTCCATTACAATTTAATCTAGTTCTATGATATTAAAATATCATCCATTACAATTTTAGGCTAGTTTTATTAATTTTTAGACCTAACCAATAGATGTGCATGGTTACCTTTAATTGGCATGTGTTCTGCTGTTTGTTTGTGTACAGTTACGTTCGTGAATCTTTGATTTATACTAATAACAAACGAACATAAGCATACACAAATGTGCTTATTTTCTTAACGAACCAACACGACCAACAAACCCCGTTTATTTAATTGTTCATGTTCAGTCGTTTGTTCGATTAAAGTTTAACCAACGGACACAAACATGCTTCATTCGGTTCATACCACACATTTGTAGAACTTATGATATCTTTATAAGAAATATATAAATAATAATATATCATCAAAATTTTATCAGAGATGACTTTTATTGACTGAAGTATGTAACCGGATATGAGTAAAGATTTTACATAGGAATATATGTTTGTCCGTGATAAGTTGATAATTGCTTTTTGAGGAAATATATATTATATAACTAGTGTATATATGTCCCATATCGGCTATCAGCCTATCATTCAGAGATATGGATGAATATAAATATGAGGTTAATATATATTAATAGAATATAATTAGAATATATAACATGGGTAAAGATCAAATAGGAAGTTAATTTTCTCTAGGAAGGATAGGAAGCCATAGGATTATGACATGTGGCAAATTTTAAAATAAAGAGAAAGGGTATTTTAGTCAATCCAACTCTTTCTTCTTCCTTTTTCAAAACCCAGTAAATTCAAAAACCCATCATTTTCAAAATCCACCATCTTCAACTATTTCTTCACTTTATATCTCAATAATCACTACATTATAGTGCGATTTTCATCACAAATCAATGATTCAGAACTCGATCAACGTGTTCTTCAGCTTTTTTTTTGAAGAAAACCCAGTTTAATTTCATAAAAAAATCTCGTTTTTTCCGGTGATTTTGGAGATAATCACTCGATTCGTTCGATTCGAGCGTTGATAAGTGTTTCTATCATTCAAATTCCGTCAATTGATGAAGAAATCGGCTTCGATCCATGTAAGAAATTCTTTAATTTCATTTTCATGATCTGGGTTTTTTATTTAGTCATTGCGTTTTACGATCTTTGCGGGGGTCCGGGGGCGGCAGCCCCCGGTAGCGGGGTCCCAGGGGCGGCAGCCCCTGGCGGGGTCCAAGGGGCAGAGCCCCTGGCTGGGGTAGAAATTTTTTTTTCTATTAAATTGCTGTACTAAAAACGCATCAGAAAAATTAAATTTCCATAAATTGGCTCATTTCGAAGACAGTAATTCGTAGACAATTCAGACAGTTCACAGTGACAGACAGTTTTATGTGTCCATTGCGTTTTAGAAATAAGACAGTTCACAGTGACAGACAGCTATTGCGTTTTAGAAAAAAACACATTTTTAAGTGTTTTTAGTCATTGTGTTTTAGGTAAAACACATTTTTTAGGTGTTTTCAGTCCATTGCGTTTTAGAATGAGTCATTTTTAAGTGTTTTCTGGCCATTGCGTTTTACATATAAGACATTTCTTTGTGTTTTTGGTGCATTGCGTTTTAGGTAAAACACTTTTTTATGTGTTTTCAGTCCATTGCGTTTTAGAAAACAGACATTTTAAGTGTATTCTGGCCATTGCGTTTTACAAATAAGTCATTTTTTTGTGTTTTTGGTGCATTGCGTTTTAGGTAAAACACATTTTTATGTGTTTTCTGGCCATTGCGTTTTACAAAAAAGTCATTTCTTTGTGTTTTTTGTGCATTGCGTTTTAGAAAAATGTCATTTTTTAGGGTTTTTTTTTCATTGCGTTTTACGATACTGGGGTTTTTTCTATTGCGTTTTACGCAACTGGGTTTTAAATTTTTTTTTTCAAAATATAGCAATAGTATACTCGTTTTAAAGATAAAAAAACACTCGTTTTTTTGGTGCAATTTTTATAAAAAAATAATGTCGTATGAAAGAGTTATTAACGTTTAAAAAATGGGGGGAATTGGAGGAGAGAGAAACTATTGGCTTGGATTGACTAGATTGCCCCTGAAAAAAGTCACGCGCCTCTTTTTTTACTTTCAATTTCCCTGATTTAATCTTAGCCCTTGATTAAGTAAATGGATGGTCAAGATCACTTCCTAGCCTTCCTAGCCAAATAAACTTCCTATTATATCTCCACCCTATATAACATAACATATATTCATATACCATGACTTTTGGTGTGGGTGAAACACTATTTTATCTTTTTATATAACAAATAAAAGAATATTCTAAACATATATAAAATATTAGTTAGTGTTATGAAGGAATTACACATTGGGTGTAAACGAGTCCAGAAACTCGAGAGTTATTCATAATCGGTTGGGTTAAAAGCTTGAATGGGTTGAGTCTTAACGAGTCTGATCTGAAATAGAGCTCGTCGCGAGCCTAAACGAGCCTAAATTAAATTTTAGTTTTTTAATATATAATATAATAATAATGATTATAACGGTCATGGGTGTGCATGGGTCGGTTTGGGTCGATCTTGACCAAAAACCATAACCATGACCGCAATGTCGGTTATTGGATAACTATAACCATAACCGATCGGTTATGGTGGTTATGGTTATTCGGTTTTGATGGTTATAGCGGGTCGGTTATGGGTGGTTAACCGTGTATTTAGCTTAGCTAAAAATAACTTAATTTTTCTTAACATGGAATAAATTGTTATTGCATATTTGTATACATTAGCATATTACATAGTATTAAAAATACATATAACCTATAATATTACCACCGATTATTATCAAATATCCAAATAAAGTGATATAATACATTCCATAAATTTAAATAAATATTCAACCACAATTACAAAATGATATGAAAACCACATAAGTACTAAAAATCTTCAGTCAAAAATATAAAATATTAAAAATATGGTGAAAAGTCCTAAATCCTACAAAGATTTATTACATGTCGGTTCGGTTATGGTGGGTATGGAAAAAATGATAACCATAACTGACCCACCGAATCTGAAATAGAGCTCGTCGCGAGCCTAAACGAGCCCAAATTAAATTTTAGTTTTTTTTATATATAATATAATAATAATGATGATAATGGTGATGAGCCGAGTTCGAGCCGAACTTTGGCTTGTTTAAGCGATATTGAAGCGAGCTCGAGCCGAACTTTTAGCTCGTTTAAGGTTGTTCTCAAAATAGTTCGAGCCGAGCTCCAGCTTTGGGTTTTACTCGCGAGCCGAGCTCGAGCTCAAAGAAGCAGGCTCGAGCTGAGCTCAGGCTCGAGCTTCACAAAAATATAACGAGTCGAGCTTCATAAAAACATAACGAGCCGAACTTGAGCCTAGTCGAGCTCGGGTTCGGCGCGGTTTCTTTTCACCCCACACACAGTTTCTATGATATACATGTTACTTTTTAGTATGATCGATAGGTATGAGATTTGAACGGAATTCTTTAGCTCTCTCATTAGTCAATCGTTATAAATTGGTTGTCCCGTAATTTTATTTTAATTTTCTGATAGCAAGTGTATTGTGGTTATTTAATCAGAGTTCCGAACCTGTACACTCCCGTACCTAGAAACTAGGGGTGCGCATGAGTCGGTTTTGACCTAAAACCATAACCATAATCGAGATGTCGGTTAACGAAAAATCATAACCATAACCGATCAGTTATTACAGTTATGATTAATTGATTTTGATGGTTATAATGATTGGTTATAGATCAGTTAATCGTGAATTTGAGTCTCGCTAAAATTAGCTAAAAAAATATAACTCGGCCTTATAAATGATAATAGTGCAACTTTCAAGTATTCTTTCACTCATGTTCTATATTCTAAACATTTATATCGAGTTTAGTTGTACCAAACATATACACATTTTTAAATTAATTAAAAACCAGAATCAAACTTTAAAATAATATCTACGTTATAACATATATATCTAAACTTCATAATTAGAATCAGACAACATGAAGAAATCGTATGCATACATAAAAGTAGAAAAATTCTTAAATATCATGTTTATACCTTGGGTTTATATTAGGGGTGGCAATAAAAACCCAACCATGATATTTTGGGTTATTTTGGGCCTCTTTAAAAAATGAAATAAGTCAGAATGAGCTGAGGATTTAGTCAAGATGGGTTAGGATGGGTTTTAAAATACCCATCTAAATTTTAACATGGGTCAGAATGGGTTTTTAACTATCTAACCCTAAAACTTAGCCCATCTTACTACTAGCACAAAATGAATGCATACTTTCATAAACAGACCACCCATCTTAGACATTACTATCACCACCGTTAATTTTCTTGATCTCCAAAGACCATCGTCCACATTACGAATTCCGCTTTTTCTCCAGGATTGACTCGACTATAATCATGATTCTTGAATTTGTTCTTCAAGTGTTCAATTTTGGCTTTCCATCCACCTGCATCATCAAACGGGTAAACTCCATTCTTCTTGTGATATTCGATAAGATCCTTCAACACCACAATATCTAGCAGTTTAACTTCTATATCATCTTCTTCTTTTCTCGGTTCACTAGTGGCCGTATCATCGATTTGTGTTGAGATGGGTGGTCTGTTTGTCTTGACTGTTTTATGCACACCAAATGCTTGACGAAATGTCTGAGTGGTTGTGTTCGTGAAATTTTGTGTTTTGAATGGAAATAGGAGTCGGGATGGGGATTAAATTAGTTGTTTTGATAGATTCTGGGTCATGTCATAGTTAAATGAGATAAAAATGAATTTCAGTTTGGAGCTAGACGGTTTATTTGCGTTACTTGTTTATGCACATCAAATGTTCGATGAAACGTCTAAGTGGTTGTGGTCATGAAATTTTCTGATTTTTTTTAAATTTTTCAGATTTTTTTTATTTATTTTTTATTTTTTTATATTTTTTTTTGAATCTTTTTGATTTTTCTGATTTTTCATAAATTTTTTATCTTTCTATTTTTTTAATTTTTCTGATTTTTATTTTTTTTAATTTTTTGAATTTTTTTAGTATTTCTGATTTTTTTTTAATTTTTTGGAACTTTAGTTTTTCTGATTTTTTTTTATTTTTTTTTTTGAATTTTTTAAAATTTTTCTGATTTTTTTTTAATTTTTAGCCTATCATGACCGAAACCCATTGTGACCTAAACCCATCTTGACCTTTCTCTTAAAAAACTCATCCTAACCCAAACCCATCCTAACCCATACCCATCCTAACCCATAACCCAAACCTACCCAACCCACCCATTTTGCCACCTCTAGTTTATATAGAAAACATACGAACTTACAAGAAAGTGGCAAAATAATACCCGTTGTATATGTTGTATTTTTTTGCCCCTTGCCCGTTTGGGTCGGGGTTATTGCTTGTTTGTTTGGCCTTTTGCCCTTTTGAGTCGGAGGTGTGTTTTAAAGAAGTTTATTTAAAAAAAAATTAACTGAGAATACACGAGGACTTATGTCAATTTATAATAAGTATGATTTTAATTCAATGTTTATTATAACTCAAACTTAATTAATCGAGAATACATTGTTTGAAACCTGGAAGTTGCAACACTAGAAGTAACATGCGGGTCGGTTCGGTTATGGTGGTTATAGAAGAGTGGAAAACCATAACCCACCAATGTATATTGGTTTTTAGAAAATCATTAACCGACCCATCGATTTTCTTTTCGGTTTGATTTTTCGATTAGTTCGGTTATAGGTTAGTTAATTCGATTTTATGCACACTCCTACTAAGAACCAAAGCCATAAATAGATATGCTACATGGGTTATCTAAGTAATTATTTCTTTATTTATTTAATACTTTGTTAAATAAAACTATTCGATACGAGTATAGGACATATGTAAAATCGTAATTTAACTAATACTATCCGATATGAGTACATTGACACATGTAACAACTTACTTTAGTATTATACTAGGTTATAACCCCGTATGAGTACATTGACACATGTAACAACTTACTTTAGTATTATACTAGGTTATAACCCCGTGTATTAAACGGGTTGAATAAATAAATTTTATATACTAAATAATAAAACAATATATCTTTAAAAATCTCATTTATTGCACGGGTTGAATAAACATAATTTTATATATTAAATAATAAAAAGCTGTATCTATAAGAACCATATTGTACGGGTTGAATAAATGTAGTTTTATATACCAAATAAAAAAGTTATATCTTTAAAACCACGTGTATTACACGGGTTGAATAAATGTAATATTGTTTACCAAATAATAAAAAAATTACATCATTATGAATATGCGCATTACACGTTTTGAATAAGCGTAATTTTCTGTACTAAATAATAAAAAATATATATTATTAAAAAACCCCGTGTATTGTACGAATTCAATAAATCTAATTTTATATATCAAATAATAAAAAGTTATATCTTAAAGAGTTAACTGCCATTTTCGTCCCTGTGGTTTGGTCACTTTGGCCATTTCAGTCCATTTTTCAAAAATGCACCATTTTTGTCCCCCACGTTCTGGAAAGGTGCCATTTCAGTCCAAAAATCATGACCCAGTTAAGTCAGTTAGTAAATAAGGACTGATTGTGTAAATTTGTAACATAAAGGACCATTTAAGTAAATATTAAACACCACCACCACTAGCCCTGCCACCACCACTCCGCTGCCACCACCACCACCACCGCCACCACCGCCACCACAGCGCTGCCACCACCACCACTCCGCTGCCACCACCACCACCACCGCCACCACAGCCCTGCCACCACCACCACTCCGCTGCCACCACCACCACCGCCACCACAGCCCTGCCACCACCACCACAGCGCTGCCACCACCGCCACCACAGCCCTGCCACCACCACCACTCCACTGCCACCACCACTCTCACAGATCGTAAACAACTCCCCACGCTTTGTAATTGTTCAATAAGCATGCCCGACACCACGTGAAATCGGAGTTTTTATAAAAAAATTCAAAGTGGAATTAATCCACAGAAGTTTGTCGATTAAGTGTCAAATTGTTGTGTTATTTAGAGTCCCTGAACCCATACGAAACTCTCACACCCTTCAAAATCCTTTACCCCTTCGAAAATACCCTCTGTTCATCGTCTGCAAGTCTCGCCGGAATACCCTTCGCCGGAGACTGTCGCCACGCCGTTGCACGCGATACCGGATCGGTTTTAATCACCCAATCGGTATGTTTATACTTGTACAATGTTTCTGCAAGTTTAATTTGAATATTATCCGGTATTGATCGAGAATTAGGCCGTTTGACTTCTGTTGACCGTTTTGGGGAAGACGATGAACAGTAGCATGGACACCACCGCCGCCGCCGGAACCACCACCATCAACGTCATCATCGTCATCATCTGGGGAAGGCAGCCCCACCGTCGCCGGTTCTCTCTCCCGCCTCGTTATCTCTCTCTCTCTCTCTGACTTTCTCCCTCTCTCGTCTGATATGATGATGAACCGGTTGTGGTGGCGGTGGTGGCAGGGCTGTGGTGGTGGTGGCAGGGCTGTGGTGGCGTTGGTGGTGGCAGCGGAGTGGTGGTGGTGGCAGGGCTAGTGGTGGTGGTGTTTAATATTTACTTAAATGATCCTTTATGTTACAAATTTACACAATCAATCCTTATTTACTAACTGACTTAACTGGGTTATGATTTTTGGACTGAAATGGCACCTTTCCAGAACGTGGGGGACGAAAATGGCGCATTTTTGAAAAATGGACTGAAATGGCCAAAGTGACCAAACCACAGGGACGAAAATGGCAGTTAACTCTATCTTAAAAAACCTCATGTATAACATTGGTCGAGTAAATGTAATTTTGTATAGTGAAAATAAAAATATTTAATATATTAATACAAAGTTTGGTTTTTATTGAAATTGGCATGTGTTTACAATTTTTTAAATAACATATATATATATATATATATATATATATAGAGTAGGAGTTGGGTGGAAAGTCTATTTTTCCTAGAATGTCTAGGAAGGAATAAGAATTGGACATGTGTCATTGAGGGATTTTAAGTAGAAGGGCTATCATGTAATTTCACATTTTAATTTTATTTTTGGAATGTATCTTCATTAACTAAAATTCCATGATTTTCGGAATTTTTATTATTTTCAAATTCAAATCTGGAAATCAATGTGTTCATTAACTAAAATTCTTGTGACAACTCGTATTTTCAATCTTTCCATTTTTGGCAAGTCTACTTGTACTTTCTATTTTTATAAGTTGTACCTTGTCGTATTTGATTCTATTTCAAAATTGTACTCGAGACTTGAAATCATAATGAAAATGCATGATTTTATCCATATTTGTGTCTGAATGCTACGTATTGTTGAAACAATTGATAACACGTTGAAACTATGTTAAACACGTAAAAACAGTGGAATCACATCTTAATTTCGGCTCTTAATTCATCGTTGCCAAGAGATTACCCTAAACCGTACAAAATTGGGAATTTATACGCTAATTCGGTAAAAATATTGAAGTTTGGGTTAAATTTGATTTTTATAGAGTTAATTACATAGTTAGTCCCTGTGGTTTGCACAAAGTAACATACTTAGGTACTAATAGTTTAGAATCACATTCTAGGGTATTAACTTTTCATTTTGTAACATTTGAAGGTATTAACGTTATTTCTAGGCTTAAAATCACATTCTATTAGTACCTAAATATGTTATTTTTTGCAAACCACAGGGACTAACTATGTTAATACCCGAGAAGTTAATACCTCCAAACGTTACAAAATGTAAAGTTAATACCCTAGAAGGTGATTTTAAACTATTAGTACCTAAGTATGTTATTTTGTGCAAACCACAGGGACTAACTATGTAATTAACTCGATTTTTATATTATTTTATTATTATTTTAGATGAATAAAAATAATAATTTAAATTAAATAAATAACTGTTTTCTGAATTTTATTGGTTTTTAAGCAAATCCGTTGGTTAATCTAACCCCGTTAGTGAAAACAAGGTTAAATCAGCCTAACCTGGTTAGTTTTATGAAAGGGCAACTCAGTTAGTGGCTAATCCAGTTAGTTAAAACTAACTGTATCAAAAAGGGAATTTAAATCCCAAGGTATGCGTGACCCGGGACTCGAACTCGCGTTCCCACATACACATACACACGCGTTACCAACTGGGCTACAGCTCAACTTATGAATAAAATGAATCAGTAATACATTTAAGAACTCATTTATTACGTGAATTAATTCAAAAGTAAACAGAACCGCTATGTCCGATCGGCTTCATCTTCCCGACTTATCAAATGGTTACCGGAACCTGTGACCTTCTGCTTTCCCGTAACCGATCACCTCCACTCGCCTATATATTCACGTCATCCTCACCCTTTCTCGTTTCCTTTCCACCGAACTCCGAGACAAAACCGAACCCGATCGAAACCAAATCCGACTCGAAGCTATTCGCCGGAACCGCCACTTGCCACCGTCTTCACCATCTCCGGCCACCACCTTTTCTTCTCCGTCCGGTAACGTATCCGACTCGTTTTCGTTTTTCCGATCATTCTCGTTACTGTATATATATTATTATTATTATTAATATTATTATTATTATTATTATTACAATTATTATTATTATCATTATAATAAAACAGATGATTATTATTATTATTTATAAAATCAGATTTATTTATATAATTATATTTAATATTTTTATTAAACAGATATATTGATATAATTATTATTAATATAAAACAGATTTATTTAAATCTGAAATAATTATTTTCCAGAATTTTATTTCTATTATTTATTTTCAGATATATATATTTCAGAATTATATTTAATTATTTCAGTTTATAAAATCAGATTTATTAAAAAATCAGATTTATTTAGTTTATATAAATAATCAGAATTATTTTAATAATCAGAATTATTGTTTATTTAATTCAGAATTTTATAATTATATATTTTAGAATTCTTAATAAAATTAAATCAGAATTTTTATTTAATTTGTTTTTCAGGTTTATTTATTTTATATAACTAGAATTTTATAAATAAGTTTATTATTTATAGAATTATTGATTAATGTTGGATTATTTATTTTTGTAATTTTATACATATTCTTACTTTGGTAATTCTATTTGTGATATTTGGTAGAATTAATCTTTATTTTACCTATTTATTCGTCACATATTATTACATAGAAAATATAAGGCATATGATTTACATAACTTAGAAATGTTAATGTTCTTTGCCTTGTTATCTGGTAACCTATAAATTCCCAAATAATTAACAAACCCTTTCAAACTTAATAGGGTAATTCTCTTGTGCACATCCTCTTGGGGAAATCTATTATTCTTAATCTTATTCCAAGAAATACGCAACGCACTCTAAGGTGAGTATACTTGACCCATTTTCCTTTTTACACATTTTGGGTGTAGTATGCATTTCCTTATCAAAAACACAATGCTAAACAATTTTTGCACAATCTATCCATACTATTGTGAAACTACTTGATTATTGATTATCTATGTTATGCTAATGTTAACATCTATGACTATGTGTTCATTAACTTTGCAAGCCTCCCCTATCAATGGCAGCGCTGTATGTTGTAACGCCCCTCCCGTAAATTATGGGTATTGCTAGGTCTTTTAACTCTATCACCACCCTTTCGAGGGTTAGGCTATGTTAATTGCGTTAAACTATGGTTTGGACATGTGGATTTCATCGTTACGAGTATAACAGTTAATTTGATATCAGTTGTTCACATGGATTAGATTTGATAAACTATTTAACTCTATTATGCTATGTACAAACCTGTATACTCGCCAGCAATTATTTGTTGATTGTATTTTAAATGCATACTGCAGGTTGACGATTCAAGAATGAAACTATTGGTTATCAATGAATAAAACTTTAATTATTGTCACAATTAGTGTTATGATGTCTTTGAACAGTTTGTACGTCTCATCTCGATGTTTCCGCCATCGGTTGGGGTGTGACAATTCTATGTCACATTACATCGCATATTCCATTGTTCAGAAGATTACTGGAATTTATCAGCATGTTCTTGGTGCTGTGTTTTAACAGTTTACAGGGCTAAAGTCAATTTTTTTATAGATCCCACAATATAAAGATGGTAAAACACAAGGTATGAATCTGATTGTTGTTAAAACACAACTGTATGAATCTGAATGCTAAAACACAAGTGTATGAATCTGCTTGCTGTTAAAACACAACTGTATGAATCTGTTTGCTATTAAAACACAACTGTATGAATCTGAATGCTAAAACACAGCTGCATGAATCTGCTTGCTGTTAAAACACATCTGTATGAATCTGGATGTTAAAACACATCTGTATGAATCTGCTTGCTGTTAAAACACATCTGTATGAATTTGCTTGCTGTTAAAACACATCTGTATGAATCTGTATGTTAAAACACATCTGTATGAATCTGCTTGCTGTTAAAACACATCTGTATGAATCTGCTTGCTGTTAAAACACATCTGTATGAATCTGGATGTCGAAACACATCTGTATGAATCTGCTTGCTGTTAAAACACAACTGTATGAATCTGCTTGCTGTTAAAACACATCTGTATGAATCTGGATGTTAAAACACATCTGTATGAATCTGCTTGCTGTTAAAACACATCTGTATGAATCTGCTTGCTGTTAAAACACATCCGTATGAATCTGTTTGCTGTTAAAACACATCTGTATGAATCTGAATGCTAAAACACAACTGTATGAATCTGCTTGTTGTTAAAACACATATGTATGAATCTGGATGCTAAACCACAACTGTATGAATCTGCTTGCTGCTAAAAGACAACTGTATTAATTTGCTTGCTGTTAAAACAGATTGTCAAGAAAACGGAGATGATAAGAACAATATTTGAATGGTGATGATGAACTCGGAGATGGTGGAGATGGAGAAGTGTTTTAATTTGATCCGGTGCTCTCCATCGTTTCTAAAGTTATCTTCTTCCATGATTGTAGTTATTTTTGGTAGGGATTGGGGTTTCCAAGATGGGTTTGGAGAGAGAGAGAGAGGGAAAATCGCTTGAATTTAGGAACTGGCGGTTATCTAATTGATTTAAAACACGGCCATTGACAAAATTGCCCCTACTCATTTAAAACAATCAATTAATTAAACTCAAATATTACAAGATTGCCATTGATTTAATCTCAACCCTTAAACACACCAATCGGATGGACCAGATCGCTTCCTAGACTTTCTAGGAAAAACACACTTTCCGTGCGAACCCTACTCTATATATATATATCGAATTTAAAAAAAAATCGTATCCCTCGAAATCACAGGCCTTATGTGAAAGTTCTCCCTGCACACCATAGCCGGCTATAGGTGTGTGGCTTGTTGTAAAATAAAAGTATACAAATAATAAAAATTATTGAATGTTGAAAATCCAAATCGTTTGATTAGCCTCTTAGTTCATAAAATATTGATTTTTTTTAACTTTCGCGGCAAAGTGAATAATAGTGGAGATTTATGCGGGTCCAATGAAATAAACGAATATCATTTAAAGATAGTTTTTGGTATACCAGAAAATCCATAAGATATTAAACTAATAATATTTAGTAGAAGAGTTATCTATAATATAAGATATTAAACTAAATAATATTAAACTAAAATAATAATTATTTATAAGAGATTAAACTAAAATAATAATTATCTATAAGGAGATGGCTTAATATGATGACAAGTGTCTCAAAAGTGGTTTCTTTTATTATAGAAGTATAGATATAGATGTTTAATAAATGTTAATAAATTAATAGAGTGACATATGACATAAATCCATGAGTATAGAGTCATTTTCTAACAACATTATTAATAGATTGATTATTTGATTGATAAATTATTTTATATAATTAAATAAATATCTTTATTATCAGTAATAATATTAAACATTAGAAAATTCCAAGTTGGATTATGTTATATTGTTAACTTGTTATGAATTCGAGGGAAGGATACATGCACTTGTAGCCGGAAGTTGTATGGATGTAAAAAGGCCAAATATAGTAACGAACAAAGTAATCAAAATCAATCATAATGACCAATCCCATCAATCAATTATGTTTGTTTAAAAATATATAAAAGGTGTGTGAAAAAACTTATGCCCAAGACTAGAGGTTGATGAAATGCTGATTTTACAGTGGTATATACAATAAATAAATATGGGTAATCTAGAGGTTGATGAGATGTTTAGGTTGATAATCCTAATGAAAAAATGGTTGCATGTGAGGATTAGCAACTTTGGTAAATTATGCCTAAAATGACCTAGTTTACCGAATGAGTGAGACGAAGTTGATGAACAATGATCTTAAAAGGTCATATTACTTTTATCATAAATTCTGAACATCGGGGTGTAATACTATAAATTGTATATGCTTTAGTTATGAATGGGTTACGAATTGGTCGGGTCATCTAACAAGATTTTAACCAAGCACGATGATAGGGCCGGATATTGATAATCTCAGTCTCATACCCAGTTGAAAAATCATATCCTATATTTGACTCAATATCCTTCAGGTAATTACTCATAGACATCGGGCATATCCGTTAGTTTGTTAAAAAATACACGTTAGAATTTCATTGTACAATTGGTTTGTACTATCATATTGATAGTATAATTTTTATTTATATATTACAACTATTAGACTATCTCTAATGGTAGATCAGTAAAGAAGCCCTTGATGAGGTGGATTTTGTCCAACATTTTGGATGCATTAAAGGTTCTTTGAATTGAGAATATTCAAACTAGAAATCTTTCTACAAGGGCTCATGTTTGCATGGGTTATTATGCATTAAATTAAATGTAATTTAATATTCTTATTCAACATTAATTTATATTTTATTATTAGTGGCTAAATACTAAATGAGATATGATTTAAAAAACTCCACCAACTTAAAGCTTTTAATCAATTAAATTACTATCACCAACCAATTATTAAATAACTAGTTTATAAACCCGCGTACTACAGAGATTGAAGATAAAAATAATGTAATTTTATAATATGTAAACCATTTTACATAAATGAATTATTCTTATTAAATCAAGCATTATAAAATCAAGATACACATTTACAAATTTCTAAACACTTCTTTATATACGACATTTGTAGTTTTATTTGTAATTTGACCATCCTCATAAAGTTTCAGTAGCTTAAGGTCATATTTACTTTTTGCTCTGGATAATGTCACATGTCATTGGTCATGCGTAAAAACTGTTTTTTTTAGAAACAAACCAAACTTACATAGCAATTGTTTCTGACTTTTATCAAATATTACTTATGGATAAGATATACTCCTAAAAAACGCGATTGTCATTGTTACAGATAAGGTTCATCACTGTAATAAACAACTAATTGGTAACCTTGAGCGAAATAGGTAAATATAAATAAGGAATTTCAAGCACACAATTAAAATACATATGATATAAACTTGTTTGTGAAGACAAATTTATATTTTTTTAACAGGTGAAGACAAATTTATATATCTAATCACATATGGTAGTGATGAAACCGAGAATAATGACTACATAGAGAATAGAGATCGGTTAGAAAATTTACCTGGTGTGAGTTAACTTGTAGGGAGAGATAGGTGATTATGAGGGTTTTGGTGTGACTACAAAGAGGAGCAGTTCAATTATAGCAGTTTAAAGGGTGTCTAATTACGATTTTTAATTCTAATTTAGAAAACCAAAGTAAATCTAATTAAAATTTGTTTTCCATTGGTAACATCATAATCGAATTCATATTAAATTTAAAAGGCTTATAGATCAAATTAACTTGTATTTTAAAAGCTCAATTACGTTGAAAATTGTCAAGTGGCATTTTATGGAATCCTTTAAAAAAGCTTATAGATAAAATTAACATCTATACTTTCTATAAAAGGAGAAATCTCAATGACATAAGAAAAGCTTATATGGCAGCCATAGAGGCTTTCCAACAATGTTTTTCTTATGTCATCAACGATGAGGTGGCAGCCATAGAGGGAGAATAGTGACATCATAATTCAAAGATCTGCCATCAAACCACTGCCCCACTTTCAAATTTCAAAGGTCTGGCCCACATTTAATTATGAAACCACTGATGTTCATTCAAAATTCAAACCACTGATGTTTCATTAAAATGGGAGGGTAATTTGAAATTTAAAATTTTATAGGGATATGTAATTTGCATTTAATGTCATCAGAGCTTCAATTCTTCTCTCTCTCAAATATAAATTCAAACCCAAATCCAAACTCGATGATAATTTCAAAAACCCATTTCAATCTCTCTGTCTACTCTCTCTCAACTCTCTATCTCTAAAACTGTAGATACAGAGAAGAGGATGAAGACGACAGAGGCGTTGCATTTAACATCGATTTGAATATTATGCAGACCAACGGTAGTTTAAAAATGGATATTTTTTATCTTTTCTTTTTATCACAAACTGAAGGTTTGTATGCTAAATGTTCTTCAGGTAGATCTTGCTGGATTTGTTATTTGGTGTTGAAGTCTTGAGTTCGTTGGCCGAGCTTCCAAATGTGATCAAGGTTATAAAATGGATCTCAACTTTATTGATGAAGAGGTAATGTCTGTTTGTGTTTAAAAATAGATGTCTATGTGTTTAAAATAAATCAGTTCTTCTTCTTCGTGGTTTCTTGATCTTTGTTACATGTTTTCCAGATTGAAGTTTCTTCAAATCGTCATCTTCTCCAATGCTTCCATCGATTCTTCTCTCGCTAAATCTGGTAACAATCCGTGACCAAATTTCTTTCATGATTCTATGAAATTTGATTGATATGTTTGTAGCATTTGATTTTGTCTTTGATTTGTTATTGTTTATTCAGATGCTTGCATTGGTGTACCATGTGATTACGAGTAGATTGATTTTGATATGTTTGTAAAAGGAGAAATCCCAATGACATAAGAAAAGCTGGTGATGTCTGTTTATTCATCATGTTTAATATCGAGTTGAATATTATACAGACCAACAGTATTTTAAAAATAGATATTACTTGATTTTTTCTTTTTATCACAAACTGAAGGTTTGTATGCTAAATGTTCTTCAGGTAGATCTTGCTGGATTTGTTATTTGGTGTGGAAGTCTTGAGTTCGTTGGCCGAACTTCCGAATGTAATCAAGGTTATAAAATGGATCTCAAATTTATTGATGAAGAGGTAATGTCTGTTTGTGTTTAAAAATAGATGTATATATGTTTAAAATAAATCATGATTCTATGAAATTTGTTTGATATGTTTGTAGCTTTTGATTTTGTCTTTGATTTGTTATTGTTTATTCAGATGCTTGCATTGGTGTACCATGTGATTACGAGTAGATTGATTTTTAGTTGGTATATTGGGATTAAATACTCAACTGGTGGAATGACAGAAAGTCCAGGTTATGCCTCAAGCTGTCTCGATCTCTTTGGAGGCGGATAGGTGGCTTTGGGAGGTCTGAAAAACAGAATTGATAAATTTTGGGAAAATGGGGTTGAAAGATGATAACCCAACAGTTGAGGATCTCATTCTACATCTTCGATAAATTCAATGGTATTCTCAAATAATGGTTCCTAGATTTTTGAAGACCGACAAATGTCTAAAGAAGCATCATTGTGGACATTTGTCGATCTACAAAAATCTAGGAAGCATTATTTGAGAATACCATTGAATTTATCGGAGCTGTCGAATGAGATCCTCCACTGTTGGGTAATCATCTTTCAAACCCATTTTCCCTAAATTTATTGATTCTGTTTTTCAACAGGGATGTAATGTAATGATTCCTCTCAATTGAATAGACGGACACTTGCTTCCTCTCAAAGGGTTATGGAGTGGTTATAACAACTGATCATGCTAAGGACTGTTATAACTAACCACTGCTCCTTATAAAGACTGATGGACTTAAAGACTTATTAGACCTATCCACTTCTGAAGACAAAGTTGTTAAAGACAGGCACTTATGTACCTAAGGCCTGATCAACCAAAGGAAAACCACTGCTCAGTAACAGTAATGGTTCAGTATCTACAACGGAGTCAACATCAATATTTATGTATCAGTTTTTCTTATGTAACGGTGTTTAGTGTATCGATGTTTAGATTTTGTTACAACTTCGATTATGGTTCTTAGATTTATGAAAATGTCTTCGGATTGGGTATATTCGTTCACAGTTTTATGATACTTCAGTGTCTATGATGAAAATTATGTTGCTTCCATAATTGACTGGTCCCCATGTTGATTCGATTAATGGTATGTTATGTATATACAATCTCTCGAGACAAACCCTAGAGTTTATGTATATACAATCTCCCCATGTTGATTCGATTAATGGTATGTTGATTCGATTAATGGTATGTTATGTAATTTTATGATACTTCAGTGTTTGTGATGAAAATTATGTTGCTTCCATGATTGACTGGTCCCCACGAGGAAGACTAAAACACGATCTTATGTAATTGCTACAGTTTGAATATTATTGTTATTATATTATCATCTGTTGATCATGGTCTGTTAAAGCACTGCTATTAAACATTCTCTATTGAACTACATCATCTGTTAGTCCATAGCAGAGGTTCTCTTTGGTAGACCTTTGCTTGAACCGTCTCAGTGTTTATCAGCAGATGTTCATCATGAGGCGTGTGTAAACAGATGTTTGAAATCCTCTGTTGAACTGCATCATCTGTTAAGTCACAGCAGATGTTAGCAATCTATACTGTGGAATGATCAACAGATGTTATGTTTGGCAGACCTTTGTTTCAACAACAGATGTTAGCTTTATGATGCTTTTGTATTCATATTCAGCAGCAGAGGTTGTTTTATCAGCAGAGGTTATTTGCTATAACAGTCTTTGTGTTTATTAGCAGAGGTTGTTTTATTAGCAGAGGTTATTTGCTATAACAGTCTTTGTGTTTATCAGCAGACTTTATCTGAATAGAGGTTGAGTGCATAAATTTGTTTGTAGTCAGAGGTTTGTATCGGAGAGGTTATGAGAATGATCACCCATAAATTTGTTGAAGCCTTTTAAGAAAATCCTTTTAAGTAACAGCAGATGTTAGCTTTATGATGCTTTTGTATTCATATTCAGCAGCAGAGGTTGTGTTTATCAGGAGAGGTTATTTTCTATAACAGTCTTTATGTTTAGCAGCAGAGGTTGTTTGGAACAACAGACTTTGCTTGAACAGATTTTTTGTTTGACAGAGCTTTTGGTTTGTCAGACTTTATCTAAATAGAGGTTGAGTGCAAAAATTTCCAGAATATAATTCAAGTTGTAATGTATCATGAAGAGCCAATTAAAATATATGGAGAATGTACAACAAAGGTTTAAGTTAATATAAATAACAAGATAAGCATACATGATTATAATTTAAATATTTGTAAGTCGTAAGTTTTCAAAATATAGAAGTTTGATACATCACCATCCCATAATTTATCTCAAATGAGATAATACCAACAACCATAACTATCTGTAGACTTTCTTTAAGATCAGCTTGGCTTTTTCTTCAGAGTAGACAAATTCTCATATTTCTGTAGATACCATTGGGCTTCGTGAACTTCTTGGTGAATTGACAAGCCGTGTATCTAAATCTATTGCCATGCTTCTCCCGTCGAAAGTCAATTACAGTGTCAACTTCATTCAGATTTTCAACTGTCATCTTCAATGTTATATGAATCCTTGATAAAGAAGCTATTTTCACATCCAGACGCTTAAAAAAAATATAAAATACCAGTAATTAATTAGAAACACATAATGTATTTAAGTAAAGTAACAAAAAAAAACAACTTAATTGTAACAAACATTTAACATCCAAAGAATGAGGAATAATATATTAACAGAATAAACTTACAAAATGTTTGCTGCAGTACCATACGAATTGTAAGGGGTATACATCAGGATCAACTTCATAATCTGAGACAGCGGCATCAAAATCTGCGTCGTCGATATCATCGGATGATTCATTCGATACAACATAATCACTATCAGAATCTATGTCATTGGATTCTTCAACATCCGACTGGTGATGCAGATCCTCGGTAATTGGAGGAACTTCTAAATTGGGTGAGGAAGTATCGTCTTTCGGACTGTCATTGGATTTGGGTGCAAAAATCTCACATCCATTCAAATCAAAGGCAGTAAGCAGAAAGATGTAATCTGCTACGTATCTTAAAACAAGTACAATTCCTGTTTGCATACCCAAGTAGTGTACAACCTTTTCCCATCCATCGGTTGTAAAGTAACAATTCCGAAGAGGATCACGTTGAAGTAGTACATCAAAAGAGTCCCACTGATTCACATAGATCTTAAAATGTCTTTTTAAGTTTACCAATTCCAATACTGACGTTGACTAATTCCTTGGGTATTAGCTGAACAAAAACATATAAAATTATGAAATCAACAAAGGTAGCTGTAGATGAGATAAAAGCATACCTTGATTGTAGATATATCTCTGCTTGTGAAGCTGCTTGGAGAATATTCATGTATGATATACATTATAGATATCCAGCTGTTGAAGTTACCTTTTCATTGTAAAGATGGTCAGAGTATTGTGTATAACGATCATGATAATTTGTGTGACATTGTTACTGATCCAACTGTGAAAATGACAATGTTTACAGAGTGGATGAATTGTAATAAAGTCGATGAATTTGCTAGGACATTGAGGTATGTTCAGTTTCCGGGATATTATGTATGGAATGCTAAAAATCGCAAATGGAATCGAAGAAAGCATCCGTATGGATCAATTGGGAGGATACATTATGTCCCACAATTACTTGGTGATTGTTATTACCTAAGGATTTTACTGAATCATATTAAGGGACCAACCTGTTTTGAAGATATAAAAACAGTTGATTGGCAGATTTTTCAAACATTTAAAGATGCATGTTTTGCACGGGGGCTGTTGGATGATGATAAAGAATATGTTAATGCTGTCAAAGAAGCTAGCACATGGTCAACCGGAGATTTCTTGAGGACCTTTTTTGTAATGTTGTTGCTGTCAAATTCGATATCTCGTCCTGGTTTTTTTGGTCGGAAACGAAGTCCTTGTTATGTGAAGACATTCTGTATCAGCAACGAAAGATAAATGGTATTGCAGGTAATGTGATTATTTTATTTAAGTTATATACAACTACATTAAAATTATGCAATAGCTCTGTTATTGGGAAAAAACTAATACTTTTTCAACATTTGTTTTAGATTTGGATCTTCAACAAGAAGAACTTGAAAATATCTGTCTATCTGAAATTGAAAAGTTGCTACTTACCAATGGAAGTACAGTGAGAAATTTTGATGATATGCCAAGTGTTCCGGACAATTATGTTTCATCGTCGAACAATCGATTGATAATGATAGAATTATCGTATGACAAACTAGCTCTTCAAAGGGAACATGATGGTTATGTAAAGTGTTTAACTGCCGAACAGGAAAGGATATATAAAATTGTTATGGAAGCGATTGAAAAAGGTGATGGAGGTGTGTCTTTTGTATATGGTTATGGCGGAACTGGAAAGACTTTTCTTTGGAAGACATTCTCAGCTGCATTACGATCAAAAGGTGAAGTTGTATTGAATGTTGCATCCAGTGGAATTGCTTCACTTTTGCTGGATGGTGGTAGAACTGCTCATTCAACGTTTGTAATTCAATCAACATTAATGAGAATTCAATATGTTCGATAGAGCCTAATACTGAGTTAGGTGATTTAATTAAAAGAGCAACATTGATTATTTGGGATGAAGCACCTATGACTCACAAGCATTGTTTCGAGGCTCTTGATAGAACAATGAGAGACATATCACGTTCCAGTCAACCGAACATGCAATCCAAGCCGTTTGGGGGAAATGTAATTCTATTTGGTGGTGATTTTAGACAAATTCTTCCGGTCATCCCTAAAGGTACCAGAACAATGATAGTCATTGCTTCTTTGAATTCTTCTTATATATGGCGCCATTGTCAAGTACTAAAGCTAACTGAGAATATGAGATTAAGAGTTGGTTGTCAGGAAGCAGATTTGAAAGAAATAAAGGAATTTGGAGAATGGATTTTAAAGTTTGGTGATGGTCTGCTTGGTGAAGAAAATGATGGTGAGATCGATATTGAAGTACCATATGATTTACTTATTCATGACCAAGTCAATCCTATTTCTTCTCTCATTTCATTTATATATCCGGACATGAATAAGTTTTTGTGGGATTTAACGTATTTCCAACAAAGAGCGATTCTTGCCCCAACTAATAAAGTAGTGGATTCAATAAATAAAGAGTTGTTACAGAGTCTGCCTGGTGAAGAAAAGGTTTATTTCAGTTCAGATAGTTTATGCCAATCGGAGGAAGAATCAGAGCTTAATATGGCATTGTTTCGTCCTGATGTGTTAAACAATCTTCGTTTATTTGGTTTACCTAACCATAAATTAGTACTGAAACTTGGTGCTCCAGTGATGTTACTCAGAAACATTGATCAGGCAAATGGATTGTGTAATGGTACACGTTTACAAGTCACGAAGCTCGGAAAAGTTGTGATTGAAGCAAAAATTATCACAGGGACTAATATAGGTCATCTTACTTTGATTTCAAGACTAAAGATGACACCTTCTGATAAAAGAATACCAGTGAAGATTTCTCGAAGACAGTTCCCCCTTTCACTGTGTTTTGCCATGACAATAAATAAAAGTCAAGGACAATCATTGGAGCGTGTTGGTTTATATCTTCCACGTCCAGTGTTTAGTCATGGCCAGCTCTATGTTGCTGTATCTAGAGTAAAAAGTAGGAAGGGGTTGAAAATTTTGATTTGTGATAAAGAGAAACGAGTCTGTACAACCACTACTAATATGGTTTACAAAGAAGTTTTACAAAATCTATGATGATACTAAACATCTGTCAACCTGGCAACGTCTGTTGGGTATAATGGAGGAACTGCTGTTAGGAAATGTTTGTTGGAAAGCAATACAACTTTTTGGAAGCATCTGATACTTGCTCTGCATTAAGCCTATCCTGAGAACACATGTTAATAACATTATTCTCTTAACATCTGTTTACTAACCTTTATAATTTCTATTGACTGACCTTTTTAACATGGGTTAACTAACATCTGATAGTTACTATCTATCCATCTGGCAAGCTCTGTTGGAGATAATGGATGACAGTTCTTAGTAAAGTCTGTTGGAATGCAACAGAACTTTTTAACAGTTAATATACAGCAGTATTGCTGTTGAATAAACCTATTGATCATTAACTTATATCAATTTTGTAAGTCTGCAGTGATTATTTTTTTACTCTCTGTCAATATGTGTTATGCATGGTTTTCTAAGAAACGACCCGTGTTTGCACACGGGTCTTACCGCTAGTGTATTTTAAAAGCTTAATTATGTTAGGAATTGCCAAGTGGCATTTTATGGAATCCTCGTCGAAGCCTCTTGTGCCCCGCCCTCGCTTATATATACACTTAAATTGGACAAATTAATTCAATATTGTATTTATTCTTTTTAAATGTAAAAATTATTAGTATTTGATAGTTTTATTTATCATTTGTGATTACTATACTTTTTATCATTATAAATTTGTTACTTTTATTTTTTTTCAATTAAAACAACTCTATTGTCCTTAAAGAAATATTAAACTTTTAAATTACTAAATATGAAATAGCTAAACAAACCTTATGACATATGCAACGTAACTATTATTATTATGCATTATAATATTTATGCAAATATGATATATAAATATATATTATTAATGAATTGAATAAGAAAATGCCATGTGGCATTAATAGAACTTTTGAATGAGAAAATGCCATATGACATTAACTAGTTTATCACCCGCGAACTTCGCGGGTAGGAAAATTTACTTTATATTAATCGAACTATGTCAGAAACTTGTTTTATAATTGTTTTGAATTGAAAATTGTAGACATTAGGGTTGCGAGTAGGGTCATAAACTTTGGGGAAGAACCAGAGGCCGAAACTTGCCTCACTGAAAGACCCACGACAAAAAAAAAAAAAAAACTTTTATTTACTATAACAGATTATTAGAACTTTATTAATGTTGTGTCCGTTCTTTATTATAACACATAACATGTACCAAAAACTAAAAAAACTATCATGAATTCTCAAAAGCTTTAACACCACCACCGTCACCAACCTTTGAAACACACAAACACGATATATTTTGATACGCACAATCACAATGGATTTCAATATTGGCTTACGAATAACATAAAATATCAACTCCAGTCTCTCCTATAAAAGAGCTAAAAAACACGATTTCTTAGGAGAGGTCGGAAGGAAAAGAATCGGATAACATACAAATTTTATGTTTGTTGTTGAAAGGGCATGTGGTGGAAGGACGGTGCAGAGCCGTAGAAGATGTGTGCAACACGGTGGTGATAGCAAAGATTGCGGTTGTATTTATAGGCAATGCAACGGTTTGAAATGAACATATATGCTTTTTCAGATTATTCGAATACATGAATAATTAATATATATTTTTTACTTCGTAAACTTATTAAAATATCCAACTTAAAAAAAGTTAGAAATATAAAGGTCGAGAGTAGATTGGTTATTTTATCTCTAAAATGCAGGACAATCTATAGCATACACCAAACCATATAAAGGTCGAGGGTAGTAAACACCAAGCAAAAAAAACAATTTGTGCCATAAAAAAGACATAAGATCGGGCTATGTTAACCTGGGTATCGATGTGGTTCCTAAGAAAAGAAGCGAGTCACTAACAACAAAGATCAAGAGCCGGGTGGGTCTTGACCATTCACGTACGTTTTAGTCTTTTAAGTGGAGTCGAGCACATAATGATGTGGACAACAAAGTGATGAAAAAATGGTATTGCCCATTCCCGAATATCCTATAATTGCTACTATGTTATCGATCAACATAACTTTAACAGAACAGCTACCAAACATTATACTTGCCTAAAAACTAAATAACATAAATAACTAACTCCTTGCTAAGGGCTTTTTGATCTTTAGTTTTAATGAAGTAGTTCCATTTTGCAGGCTAAAAGAATATAAATAACTAACTTTATCGCCTCTACCAACCTTTGACTACATACCTTTGACTTTTTCACAACATAGACCCGACCCCAACAACCATAGCAACAACACCCTTGTATTTCAATACCTTAAAAAGTTTGAATTTAGAAAACATAATCACAAAAACAAACATCTATTCTGTCAAGGTAGTGTAAACTGAAAGAATAAGCCAAAAATACTCTAAAATAAGAGCTTTTTCAAACATTATTAACCATGTGCCACAAAAGTTATACATATGTATGGATACGTAACACACATAACATGATTAGAGGTTAGCTAATTTTTAACTGGTCATGAAAAAACTAAAAATTTTAGAATTTCTTTTATTTACCTTCATATAGATTCAAATTAAAAAACTAAATCCATCAATTAAAAGACTTCCATGGACTCACAGTTATCAAAATCATGTCGACAAAATTTAACCTGAAATAATGCACAAGACATTTAGTAAACACATCTGACAAACTATTCCCTCATTTCAGCAACAAATGTAAAACCTATACTTCATGGAAATAACATGTACTTTTCAACTGCAAATATAACATGTCCACGGCTCAATTTTCCTTCAACACCCCAGATGAACGAACAATTTTATCATAATTCACGAAAATAAATAGTTCTCATTTTCAACCAAATACAACTTATTAATAGACATATAGATGCAAAACATACAAATTTGACTCCAATATCACATCAAAAAAGCATATTGGACATGAGAAAACCATTGGGTTTAAAACTGAAGTATCTACGAATAACAGATTGAAAAAAAGAAATGCACTGTACATATTCACAATAGCAATTAAGAAAAATAAAAATCATATACCATCGTTCAGATACAAACAAATAAGTTGTAACAATTTTAAGATACAATTGATTGTTCAAACATGGTACAAACAAAGAAGAATAAAAACAATCAATCAGATACATATGAAAAACAATAAAAATCATTAACGATCCGATCGACAGTAACACCATGAATCGGCTAAGGATTGCTTCCTGATGATGTGTAGTCTTATTCTTTTAGGGTTTCAATGATGGGTTAGAAGAAGCAACAAAAGAAAGGAAGGTTACTTCAAAGAAAAATGCGTTGTACCTAAGTAACCTTAGGATCCGCGTTTACCCTATAGAAACTAACTTCATTGAGAAATGGTGGAGGAAAAAAGGGGTTTTGGTTCTCGAGAAAGTTTCACATCATCAGCACCAAATTAGTTCAAAATCGAAGCAACAATAAAGATTTACGCGGTGAATTTTTTGTCCTGAAACCTCAATCAGGATGATGATTAAGCCCAAAGATGGTGATGAAGGACAAACTTGTATATAATGGTTCAAAGAAAAATGCGCCTGCTTACAACCGATTGGTATAGGTTTAATATTTTGCTTACGTTTTTCTTCCATCCGAAGCTGATCTGCGCACCAATCAACAATCAATACATAAGTTAACTTCTACAAAAGATTAAACACAGTGAAATAGATATAAGCATACAAAGAATTGTGGTTTTTCTAGCATTATCAAGACCAAGAACTAAAATCCTAGCTTTTTTGTTTCCTTAAAGAGAAAAGAACAATCTCGTAAACACCAACCCGATCTATTACACACCCAGAAATGCCCTAACCTAACATCCAGTCTCCAGATCAGATCCTTTAGCTCAAAAGCAAAATTACAAAATCCTGAATTGCAGCAGACACACAAAATGACACAATATTAAAGTCTACACATACTTAATTTTCATCTCTTTTGCTTCTAGATGCCATGGTTATCTTCGTTGAGCTTAACTACCTGTCAATAAATTTCTATAAGAAATATTACCTAACTTCAATGCAATCAATTCAAATTAATAACAACAGGTCGCACCTGGTGAAATTTCAATTCTTAGGTGTGAAGGGTTGTAATGAAACGATATCGACCCGTATATCAACCAACGAATTTTCACTCTACAAAGAAAACAAATGTATGCTTATTAGTGATGCGTGATGCGTCATGTAACATCTCCAGCTCTTTTCTAGTTAGAATGAAGGAATATGAATCAAACCCATAAAGGATTTCGTGTAATGCCATGCCCATGTGTTTCTTTCTTTACACTTTATAAGCATAACGACTTTTTCATGAACTTGTTGGAAGATAATAAATTTGATTGATTAGAGTGTGAGTCAGTGAGTGGTTGAAAGCGTAAAAACATTGTCAGCTAAGGAGCTGTTAAATAAGACCCATAAGAAGGTGGAAGCACGCCATGCTGACATTAAACAACAAATATCAAAACTCAAACCTAAAAGGTCTAATTCTTGTTCAGAATGTCGAGCCAGCAACCAGCAAGATATACTCTTGATAGCCACTTTTTGTTCTGAATTGCTTCTTTGGGAATGGGCACATATGATTCTACGGGTTCTTTAGACGTTTCTTCAGGCTTCTCTACATCTTCAAACAATATGCATCATTATAATTAGCTCACATGTTTATTTAAGACAAATATAACTATAATGAAAAAAACTGATTCAATTTCATAATCTTTTTTTAATTGAAAATCATTTTAATGCATAATTTGGTTGAAACTGGATCCATAACATTAAATATATAATGATGTAATCTAGAGATAACAATCACGGCCCATTAGTTTGTATATGGACATGAAATGGGTTAAGCCAATGTATGAAATCAGATGAAGCAAATTCTTGAAGTGTAAATACAATCAGAAAAAGTCTATCATCTGATATATCTTCCCTATATGTTAACTCTCTATTGGAGATAAAGAAAGCATAGAAAGTAGGAAATGAAACAGATATTAAAAGTTGTTCTCACTGGAGTTGATAATTTCATTCTATCCAAATTATTAGGTTACAATTCAAAACAAACATGATTCTTTTTGTGATTAGTAAATTAAACAAAACAAATTGGAAAGTGCATAACAAATTGCATGGGTTTGGATATCCTAGAAGAAGAATTCATACAAATAATAATGTATCTATCTGTTTATTAATTGGTCAGTAAAATGAAACGGTTCATACACACAAATAAATAGGGGTGATTTAGCCCTAATAATAACTTCCTACCTGGATTCCGGCAACAAATACTTGAACAAACTGAAATTTCGGAAGCAGATAAACGCGAAGCGAGCTCCCATCACGAACTTGTTCTACAATAGCTTCCAACGGTTTGCCTTTGTTTGCAGCTAAGAGGCCCATTGCGTCTAAATTGTTGGGATCACCGACAGCAGACGAAGGGAGGTTTCTGATAGCAGCATCAACAGAACCGGGGGACTAAATTGAAAACGACAACGCAAAATCGATTATATAACAATAAACTTATCAATAACATTAGTAATCATTTGGGTTAAGTAACAGTAACTAACCCTGTCCCATAAACCTATGCCTTGTTGTCTGGCTTGTTCTTCAAGGCGTAACAGTTCAGTATGCTCAGGAGTCACCTCTCCCTTAAACTCCTTAGCCTGAAATCAGTAATTGCAGTTATGCTTAATGCAAAGGCGAAATTTAAAAGTCATATACACTAGTAAAGGAATTAAATTACCTTCGCCCAGCCATGAGTGACAATCTCATTTTCGACATTTGTAGTACCGATGAAAACACTACAGAATTCCCTAGAGAAATTTGGGATGGTGTATTCCGTTCTAAAAACAACATCCTAGTAAAGAAAGAATAAAGTATAATGACAGAATGCAACATGATATTAGAAAAAGCAGCAGAAGGTTCTATGTATTAGAACCATTCCAATGCACAGCTTTTGTAGAAATTCTCTGCTATCCCATGCAAACGGGTCATCCTGGCCACCTCGACGTGCCTACATATAATAGATAAATTTAAAGCGTTGTTTAGTAACGTCCATTAACAACAATTAAGAACTCTGGTTATATAAGGAATTGAATGTAAGAGTAGACATACCAGTCTTGGAGCCGAAAGATGAGCCAACAAAACAGTCTTCTCAGGCGGGATTTCCACTTTGGTCATTCCCATAATCACCGTGTCCCCAGATGAAACAACTTTCACTTTTCCTCTCAGCCATCATGAATTTCCAGCTGGTTGTGCCATCACTAAATACACTTTGGGCGACTTTTAGTGGATTTCCTTTAACTTGTTTTTTTAATACCTAGAATTAGCCCGTTGATAATTAGATCTAGATTTCCACCTCTGGCTTGTGAAAAGTTATTGGCTCAGTTTCTAAATAGTTCCAAATACAATAACAAAACAATTAAGGATCATCATGAGCTTACCATCAAGACCCGTTCGGCCAGTTATATGTACTATATTAACCTAAACCAACTTGTAAGAAAAAAAAATTGAACATAACCAACACAATTAATTGACCAGTTCGATTTTAACCAAAATTTTATAATAGACCAGTTGACTCGTTATAATTATAACATCCACAGAAGTGCTAATATATATATAGATGTGTAGGGCCTTTGTAATTTCTTGAACACCTAAAAAAAGAGTACTGGTTGCAGCCTGTGAACATAGGTCACATCGACCAAACCACGTTAATTTTTGTGGTCCGCTTTCTTTACGTTTATTGTCCGTGTGTTGCGTCAGTCCCAGACCTAACACCTACGCGTAGCTTTGGCAATGAGTGTAGTTTTACTGGGTATGTTTGTTTGTGTTTGTTTAAAGCTACTGTGTGTGGACTGTGGAGTTCTGTCAAATGATTTTTATAAGTGCGATGTAACAATGAGCTTATGTAAAATCTCTCAAGATTATAAAAAATAGTAAAATACAATCAAAAGGATCTTTGTTGCTAGTTCAAGATCTGTGTGACTGCAGCTCTGTGGTTATAATTTAGAAGTAATAATAACTGTTAAGTTCCAATATATTACCTTTATGGCAGCTGCATTGCACAGAAGCAATGTCACAAGAAGCTGATGCTGTTTCTGAACCACTGGAAATATGACAGCTGAAAACCATAACATTGCATAAAATCCAGATCAGTACCAATAAACACAATATCCAGTGTAAGAAAAATAAGTCCTACACACTGAAAACATTTTACAAAATTCAAAAAGCATCTTGAAGCAAAAACGGTACAACATCAAGACCGACAAATCAAGACCCATATAAACGAACAACGACACAATACATCCTAATCAGAATATTATTAGTTTGTCCAACTGAGAAAAACTAAGATAATAAATGCCGTAATTCACTTTACCATAAGTAGCTTAACAGAATAATCTTTAACAACAGAATCAAACTTCAGCCCCAAAATATAGACTACTACTTTAAAAAGGTCAAATCCCCTAATAAATACCTAAAAGTTAATCAACCAAACCGTCTCGACCTTTTACCAGTTCTTGAGAAAAAAGCATCAAGATCAAAAGGTGGAAGAAAATAGCATGCAACATGAAGGACTATCCTCAAACACCGTTAGATATCGAGTTGATTGTTGGGCTGATTCAATGAAGACATACATTTGGTCAATGAAGACATTTATCAGATTTCATAACCAAATAAATAGTTACTAAGAAATTCCAATTAGATTACCTGATTAACACTTTCAACAAAAGCAGTCAACAACATAAGTTCCTTTGTGAGTGCAATGAAGCCTTTCAAATAGGTTCCTTAGCAATTTTATTTGACCAAGACAACAAAGTAATTAGTATGTTATTCCCGTTGTTTGTTTGATGACTTATTGAAAAAAGTAATGTACTAACTTGCCTCAAAGCAACACGATATTTCTGTCCAAGCTTCTCGAGTTCAGCCATCACACAATCAGTAATATTTGGAATGCCTTTAGAGAACAAAAGGGGGAACAAAATTGATTAAAACCCGATACCAATGCAATAACAAATATGTATGATGCTGTTATATTTTGTATGTAACCTATGTATTTTTTTGACATATATATGATACATAATATACCTTGTTTGACCGTCTCTTGGCAAAAAGATCGACTCGTGACTCTACAAAAAACCAAAACTGAATAATTTACACCCGACATTATACTCATCTAAATGAAAACAAATCTAGTTCAGATTTTAAAAAGATCAAACCTCAATAGGCATTTAATCAAACGCACAAATTGCAAATAATGACTAACATATTTAGGGTTAGGATCAAACATGAGGCATTTCATCGAACACCTGGTGGGTAATAGTTTCAGTTCTGTTTGTTGATAAGTTGTTGTTCTACAGGATCTTCCATTTCACAAAAAAAAAACCTTGATTTTGATAACTTGTTGGTCAATATCTTCATCAGAATATCCAGCATATATATTAAAGTCCAATGGAACAATAAACTGAAACAAAAATACTAAAATCCTAAAAAAATGATGTACTTTAATCAAACGGAATTGAACAAAATTAAGTGATTGATAAACTTACAAATCATGATGAGAGAGCCTAGCCGTGAACCGATTAAAACTTTTGTCGCTATTGCGATTGATGATGAAGAGGAGCGACGATTACATCAGAAAATAATCTTCAATCGGAGAAGACGAAGAACAAAGAATGAGTCGAATGTGACATCGTATTTGGCTGTCGGAAATTTCAAAGAGAAAAAAACACAGAAGAGTATAAATCCAGTGCTAGTGCTGGATGGATAAATTCAAGAGAGGATTTGAATACAACAAAGAAATCAAAACAATAGAAGCATACCTTTGTTTCGATTGATTTCTCTAAAAAAGATGCGGCATTTGGTTCATTTAGGGTTTGGAGAAAAAGCGACAGTGAGAATGATAAGAGAGATGAAACATTAAATAAGATCCAAATCAAACTGATCTGACCCGGAGGTTATTTCGGATCCCGCGTCCAAGAAGATTTTTGTTAAAATCGTGATTGTAGAACCATTTGTGAATTCCCTCCTAAACTCTCCATCAAACCTTGCCACATCAGCAAAATTGTCCTAAATCCAATGCCACCTAGCCCACATCACATCTCATTTATATATATATATAGACAGGACTCTTTTATTAGAATTAGATTTCAGTAGTTTTGTTTTAATTTAAGTAGCTTTGTAGTAGTTGCCATTTAATTACACTTCATTTAATGTTGAGATCAACCTTTTATTCTTGAACGGCAATTCTAACATTTTATTCAAACCCAAAAAAACATATGTTGTGTACACAGAGAAAGCATGTAATTACATCATCTATCACCAAAATACTATCCCAAATCACCAAATTCTACCTCATTTCTTTCTTTAAATCCATACAAACAAAATGAGTACACCGAATCCGTTTATGGATCTTGCAAAACTTGAAGAACTAATGTCAGATGATATTGAAATAACTGCACAACAATTTTTGGAGCTCGACAGTGATGAGGCCATCGGTTCTTCTCGAAAAAAGGTGAAACGCAAGTACATTGAAAGGTCTCGTGAAGCGTGATACTCGTATGTGGAACGATTATTTTGCTCCCAATACAGTGTTCCCCGAGCATTTCTTTAGAAGACGATTTCGGATGAGCATTCGTCTATTTAATCGAATTGTTGAGAGGCTAACATAACATAATAAGTGTTTTTCACAGAGATTTGACGCAATAGGTAGAAAGGGTCTTTCACCTCAACAAAAATGCATTCGTCAGTTGGCATACAGCGTAGCAGCTGATGAAATTGATGAATATGTATACGTTGGTGAGTCTACCGCTATCCTTTGTTTACAAAAGAGTTAACTGCCATTTTCGTCCCTGTGGTTTGGTCACTTTGGCCATTTCAGTCCATTTTTCAAAAATGTGCCATTTTCGTCCCCCACGTTCTGGAAAGGTGCCATTTCAGTCCAAAAATATAACCTAGTTAAGTCAGTTAGTAAATAAGGACTGATTGTGTAAATTTGTAACATAAAGGACAATTTAAGTAAATATTAAACACCACCACCACTAGCCCTGCCACCACCACCACTCCGCTGCCACCACCACCGCCACCACAGCCCTGCCACCACCACCACTCCACTGCCACCACCACCACCACCGCCACCACAACCCTGCCACCACCACAACCCTGCCACCACCACCACAGCCGGTTCATCATCATATCAGACGAGAGAGGGAGAGGCGGGAGAGAGAACCGGCGACGGTGGGGCTGCCTTCCCCAGATGATGACGATGATGACGTTGATGGTGGTGGTTCCGGCGGCGGCGGTGGTGACCATGCTACTGTTCATCGTCTTCCCCAAAACGGTCAACAGAAGTCAAACGGCCTAATTCTCGATCAATACCGGATAATATTCAAATTAAACTTGCAGAAACATGTACAAGTATAAACATACCGATTGGGTGATTAAAACCGATCCGGTATCGCGTGCAACGGCGTGGCGACAGTCTCCGGCGACGGGTATTCCGGCGAGACTTGCAGACGATGAACAGAGGGTATTTTCGAAGGGGTAAAGGATTTTGAAGGGTGTGAGAGTTTCGTATGGGTTCAGGGACTCTAAATAACACAACAATTTGACACTTAATCGACAAACTTCTGTAGATTAATTCCACTTTGAAATTTTTTTATAAAAACTCCGATTTCACGTGGTGTCGGGCATGCTTATTGAACAATTACAAAGCGTGGGGAGTTGTTTACGATCTGTGAGAGTGGTGGTGGTGGCAGGGCTGTGGTGGCGGTGGCGGTGGTGGTGGTGGTGGTGGCAGCGGAGTGGTGGTGGTGGCAGGGCTGTGGTGGCGGTGGTGGTGGTGGTGGCAACGGAGTGGTGGTGGTGGCAGGGCTGTGGTGGCGGTAGTGGCAGTGGTGGTGGTGGCAGCGTAGTGGTGGTAGTGGCAGGGCTAGTGGTGGTGGCAGCGGAGTGGTGGTAGTGGCAGGGCTAGTGGTGGTGGTGTTTAATATTTACTTAAATGGTCCTTTATGTTACAAATTTACACAATCAGTCCTTATTTACTAACTGACTTAACTGGGTTATGATTTTTGGACTGAAATGGCACCTTTCCAGAACGTGGGGGACGAAAATGGCGCATTTTTGAAAAATGGACTGAAATGGCCAAAGTGACCAAACCACAGGGACGAAAATGGTAGTTAACTCTTTACAAAAGTTTAGTAGTTCAATTATTGAAATTTTTGGTGAAGAATACCTTAGAAAACCAAATGAAACTGACGTCCAACGGTTACTTGAGGAGCATTTAAATGTGCATGGCTTCCCGGGAATGCTTGGAAGCATTGATTGTATGCATTGGACTTAGAGAAACTGTCCAACTGCATTGATTGAAACTGACGTCCAACAGTTACTTGAGGAGCATTTCTTTGTTTTTAATTTTTAGAAAACTTTCGGTGCCCTTATTTTGAATATTGTACCATTCTTGCATTTAATTAAATTCAAAACCACATTTAATTTTTATACATAATTTCAACAGAATTAATACACCAACTTCATTTAATAATCTTTACATTTTATTTCATTTTCATACTTTCTGTCAAAAGAACGAATAAACAGACTTCATTTATTTAACTAATTAACCAACTTCATTTACTACATTTAATTTACTTACCAACCCATTGAACTCTATTTACCTTATATTTAGAACTATCCATTGAATCACCTAAAGAACACATAACATTCAACAACTATCACCAAATTTCTTCACCTATCTCTATTTAAAAAAATGAATCCAAACCAAAACCTAAACTTTACCGAGTTGTTGAATCAAGGTAATGCAGATAAAAACCCAAACTTACCACTTCTAAACTTTGGGTTTCCATAAAAACAACTAAGCCAACCATTACCAAATTCTGGTTTTCAACAGTTTGACCAAAATTCTGGAGTGTTTAAACAACAAATGATGTTTCAGCAGTTACAACAACAAATGCAACAACAACAATGCCAGAGTCCTGCTATTCCAAGCACTGAAACATCATTTGTGGAGCCTCAAATCTTTAGTGTTTAGGCTAGTCCATCCACTCAAAAGAAAACACAAGAAACAAAAAAAAAAACACAAAAATTGTGGAATCATCTTCTGAAGTGAGACGCATCAAATGGACCTTAGAAGAAGAGGTTCTGCTTTTAACCAAGTATGATGATAGGGTCGGATATTGATAATCTCAGTCTCATACCCAGTTAAAAAATCATATCCTATATTTTACTCAAAGGCATCGGACATATTCTTTAGTTTGAAAAATACACGTCAGAATTTCATTGTACAATTCGTTTGTATTATTATATTGATAGTATATTTATATATTACAACTATTACAAATTAAGTTATGATATACTACATATATATAAGTTTTATTATTTTACATATATACTTGATAACATACAAAATATAAATAATATAGTCAAATACTTCTTTAAAAGGAAAAACTATTTTTCCACATAATGCACTTCCTAAACTAAAGCACTAATATACAAGGGTTAAAAGAAAAATAAATTGGGTATATGGTTGGGGTAAACGGGTATATGGTTTTGAGTAATCAGGTTGGGTATCACCTAATCCCATACCCGTTCCATAACCACATTTTTTTAAAACTAATCCCATACCAGTTGGGCTTCGAGAATAGAGGTGACCGACAACATGGTGGCGGTCCCTGTTTGTTGATTACGCCACGAGGAATATGAGAACGGGTCTTGTGAGGATGCTCTAGGTATCATAGGTGATGATAACTGTAGAGTTCCTTCATATCCCGGTGGTGCTTCAACACCAAGTTCCAGATCTAAAGATTTGGTTATTGCTGAGTGTACAACTGTCGCAGTAACAACAAACGTTCTCCCTTGGCCTTCTGATGCTAAGACGGTGTTTGTCACAGGTGTTGCGTCCCGATTGCTCGCCATGGTAGCAGGTTTCTTGTATCAGTTTTGTTGGATTCTGTATGCCCAAGACAAATATTAAATTGATGTGGCTAGTACGTTATGATCCAAGTCGAGTCATACCCAATAACAAACTAGACAAAAACTTTTATTTATGCTATGATCAAACAAATAAATATTAACGCTTATAATATTTGTAAATCGGTTTTCTAAATAATTGCACTTGAGAAACTAATAAATTATATGGATAATTTATTTTAAGAGAATATTTTATTTTGTTATTTAATGGGTTAAATAACATTATAAAAGCTTGTGAGACATTATATAAGTCTTATAACATATGATGTTATATTTTATAAAAGTTATAAAATATAAATAAGACTTAAATAGTTAAAAAGAAATTTTTGAATTTTTTTTTTATAAAAGCCAAGTGCCCCCCCCCTGGATTCTTCCCAAGTCAATTTTTGGTCCAATAACAATCCATGCAATTGTCATAAGTTAGATGGCATTTGATTGGGCAAAATAGGTGGTTACATTCTCACAACTTTTAATACACTTTTTGTATGAAAAAAATAGAAGAGATGAACTTGAAAACACTAGAGAACTCTCTCTAGAAATCGGCTAACATGGGTGTTCCAAGAAGTTTTTCAAGTTTGATTTTCAAGTGCAAAACTCAAGAAAATACTCTCTAGATTTCGGCCAAGGGTTGGTTCTAAGAGGGAATTCTTCAAGCGAGTTACAAGTGTAAAATCCTAGCTAAACTTAAAGTGTTTGTTGGAAAGCTTGAGGTATACAAGCTTGAGGTCTTCTACACTTGAAGATTACCATTCAAGAAGTATCATCTTCTTCATATCTTTACTCCATGGAAGGTAGTATTGTTGAAACACCCTATGGTTGTGTTTTATTTTGATAGCATGCATGTTCGTATATGGATCCGGGTATTGGGTTTTACATATAAAATGGGTTTTATATCATGAAAGTAACATGTTTTAAATAAATATTCCGCTGCGTTTTGATTTTATATGGATGAAATCACTTTGATAAACATCTGAAAAACCCAACAAGTTTCGTCCTACGGATGGTGCCAACGAAGAAACGTGTACCTGATAGGCAAATCTCCGATGGATAACTTTGATGTCGACAACTAGAACTATGTCGTACAAAACAAAACACCGTTAGGACTCGTTAAAGGAATGAGGTTAATCCTGTAACCACCCTTCAGCGTGAGAATAAGTCTCGGGTCGTGGGAGTAAAATGTAGAAAGAGAGAGTATTAAAAGAGTAGATGATCCTAGCTTGGGTTCGGCTCCTCTATTTATAATGTTTGGTAGCTTTATGGTTTCCTTTTTTGAGGAATTCTGGTTGTATTAGGATTGAGCCCAAAAATAGGGTATCATGCAGATCTCCCAAGCTTTTTAGAGATTTAGCTAATAATGTCTATCCGTGCAAATGGAATATTCTGAAATGACGACATGATGTATTATTAAATAGGTTTGACTGGAAGACTGTCACACCCCCAAAATCCACCCGCGGATGACACCCGCTTCGAGGGCGTGACTGACCAGGATCCAGCCACCAATTATACTGAATAATTAAATTGATAACGAAAGCAATACTTACTAACCATACGATTAGCAAGTGTTAAGTTTAGAGTTCAAGGTTTCAAGTTTAAACAGTAACAAGTAGCGGAAGCATAATTAAATAGTTTTAAACAGTGTTCATAAGGTAAGCATAATAAATGCCCAACACACGGGCAGACGACCACTACACATCCCAAGTAGCTGCTCCAGTCACTGGCCACCTGCAAAGCATGCAGTAAAGGGGTCAACAATAATGCTGAGTGAGTTCACTAGTTGTCCAGTTTTAATTTCCAAAAACTCGTTTCACCAGTTAATTTACCCGTTTATACATGCCATGGGGAGCTACCCCAAAAGTTAGCGACTAAACTGTTTTTCCAATACCGAACACTAGGTAACCGTTTGCGTTTCCGCAGGATGCCCCGATGTCAATGTTCTATCATCATTGACGGATGCCTGAGTACATTAGTTCACGACCGATCCCATACCATGGCACGGTGTGAGGCTGGTAAGACCTAAATAGCGCTATCAACTAATAACCCGTTCGCCTGGCCCCGGCGACTAATCGGTATTATGTAGTAGGGACTTGAGTGATAGAGTTGCGTTTAGTGCCGTTGGTTGCATTCCGTATAAACAGTAATTAACTAAAAAGGTTCCCCAATACAAGGGAAGATAAAGTAAGCTTGTTCCCAATAACTAGGGAAGGAATGTAGACGGTATCCCCTTTACAAGGGGATAGGGTTGTTTTAGTCTCGTGTCCCAAACCACCGGGACGCATGCTTTTAAGTTGTGAACTCACCTTGGGTTGCTCGGTATGATACGTTACTTGGTTAAGTATGTTGGTCACCACGTCCTAGCATGGTTACCAAGTATGGGTCAAGTTGGGTACAAGTAAACACGTATAAAACACACTTAACATAAATGCAAACAACTACAGTAACAGGTATACATGCAGCCCAGTCAACAGAAAGTCCAACATACAAACAGTGGGGTTATTGGGCCTAAACAGTAACAGATACACAAGCAGTCCAGTTAGCAGATAATCCAACAAGTTCTTTGGCCCAATAACAGCCCAGTCGAGACAAGGGTGACTCGCAACCAAGGTTGCGACTCGCAACCGAGGTCTCGGTTCGTCATGCTTTGGTTGCGACTCGCAATCAGAGATTCCGACTCGCAACCGGCGGTTCCGACAAAGCAGTTGTGGTTACGACTCGCAATCGGATCGATACGTGTTGATTACGACTCGCAACCGGAAGGTCTCGACAAATCCTGCTGTGGTTTCGAGTAGCAACCAAAGGTTGCGACTCGCAACCGTGATTACGTGCACATGAAACAGTTTCTAGAACCTGCAAAACAGTACTAGCCAATAGGATTTCATTTTCATGAGATTTATGTACTATACCCACTAAACATGTTTGTTTGTCTATAATGTGCACAAAACAGATCAAAAACCATAATATTTGAATGTTCATAACATCTTCATACATGTTCTTCATTTATGCAAACAATATTCAAAACCACATTCATCATTTATAACCCAAAATCATGCATAAAGTCCCCTACCCGAGCCCTTAATGTCAATCGGATAATAAACAAAGAAGACCATTCATCCTAAACAATATAACATATCCTCTTATTAGTAACATGAATCACATAGCTAGCACTTAGTCCGAAACATATAACCGATCTAACCAAACATCATAACAACCGGAAAAACACTCTATTTTGTCTAGCAAGAACAACAATGACAACAATAATCAAGCATCATTTAGTAACAAGCAAATATAAACAACATCATCATCACTAACCGGTTCAAGAGTGACACAAAGGTGTTCAAGTTGGTGATGGATTGAAGCCTTCGGGTGATGATTCCAAGCTAAACCAAAGGGTGCTCTTGTTGGTCGGATCCGAGAAGGAGAAGGAAAGGAGAGGAAGGTGATTCTTTGAGGGTTTTAGGGTTTTAGTGAGAGAGATGAGAGGAGAGTGTTAGAGTGTAGTGAAATGAGTGTTGTAAAAATGGTTAAGGGAGGGGTGGGTTGGTTTATATAAGGTTCCGAATTGGGCTAGTGGGGATTCCGGCTTGGGTTTCTCGGTCACAAGGCCCAAACCGGCCCATTGCTACTGTTCACTCGAGACCGTGGTCTCGAGTCGGGTTCTTAGAGGTCTCGGCCTACACATATATAACGCACACTCATATGTATATACATAGCATACATACACACAAAGCAATGATCACATAGAACATCAAAACAATACACAACTTTTTCATTTAATAGTATACGTACACACATGTTACATCGAAAGATTGTCCGGGAAATTCCGAAGTGTCACATTATCCCCATGTTTTAGGAACTTTCGTCCCGAAAGTTAAGGCAGCCACTGTCAAGCTAGTGTAAGTGAAAGCGTTTCAACGGGGTGTCACATCATCCCCCCGTTAGTTTGGAATTTCGTCCCGAAATTCGTTCGTAGCTTCAGTGCTGGGATTTTCGTTAGGGAACAGCTGGGGATACTTGTGCTTCATCTGGTCTTCCCGCTCCCAGGTATACTCTGGGCCACGTCGCGAGTTCCAACGAACTCGTACAAGAGGTATCTGGCTACGTTTGAGGATTTTGATCTCTCGATCAGTGATCTCAATCGGTTCCTCAGTAAAGTGTAGCTGTTCGTCAATCGTTAGTTCCTTAAAAGGAATCACAAGTGTTTCATCCGACAAACACTTCTTCAGGTTGGATACGTGGAAAACGTTGTGTACCGCACTCAGTTCTTCAGGCAGGTTCAATCTATAAGCGACCTTACCGATCTTCTCGGTAATTTCAAATGGTCCGATATATCGTGGATTAAGCTTGCCCCGTTTACCAAAGCGAACCACACCCTTCCAGGGTGAGACTTTAAGTAGAACCCGGTCACCGACCTGAAATTCCAATGGTTTCCTACGCTTATCAGCGTAACTCTTCTGACGGTCACGAGCTACCGCCATGCGTTGTCTGATCTGGGCAATCCTTTCCGTTGTATCTACCACCATCTCTGGGCCCGTGATTTGACTATCACCGATTTCTGCCCAGCAGAGAGGTGACCGGCATTTACGACCGTACAATGCCTCAAAAGGTGCTGCCTGAATACTAGTGTGGTAGCTGTTGTTGTAAGAGAACTCTACTATCGGTAGGTGCTTCTCCCAATTCTTGCCAAAATCGATCACACACGCTCTAAGCATGTCTTCTAGAGTTTGGATGGTACGTTCGGACTGTCCATCCGTTTGCGGGTGATAAGCAGTGCTCATGTCCAAACGTGAGCCAAAGCATTTGTGCATAGCTTGCCACAATTCCGAAGTAAATCGAGCATCTCGGTCGGAAATAATTGAGGTTGGCACTCCGTGCCTCGACACTACTTCCTTTAAGTAAACCTCCGCCAAGGTAGAAAACTTGTCTGTTTCCTTAATAGCCAGAAAGTGCGCGGACTTGGTCAGTCGATCCACTATTACCCAAATAGTATCATTTCCGCGTTGAGACCTAGGTAGCCCTGTAACAAAATCCATGGAAATTTGCTCCCATTTCCATTTCGGGATTTCTGGTTGTTGGAGTAGGCCTGCTGGCTTCTGGTATTCTGTCTTGACTCTCGCGCAAGTCAAACATTTGCTGACGTATGTTGCTATGTGGGCCTTCATACCAGGCCACCAATATGTAGTCTTCAAATCGTGGTACATCTTGTCCGAACCAGGATGTACTGAGTAGCGGGACTTGTGGGCTTCGTCCATCACGAGTTCACGTAAACCTCCAAAGAGAGGAACCCAAATGCGCCCTGTTACATAGTAAGCACCATCTTCTTTCTCTTCTAGTTGCTGTCTCGACCCTCGCAGAGACTCAGCCCTGATGTTTTCCGGCTTCAACGCTTCGACTTGAGCATTTCGAATCTGGGTAGGGAGGTTAGACTGGATGGTAAGTTGCAGTGCTCGCACGCGCTTTGGTATAGTGTCCTTTCGGCTGAGGGCGTCTGCCACGACATTGGCCTTGCCCGGATGATATTTGATGGCGCATTCGTAGTCATTCAAGAGTTCGACCCATCGACGTTGTCTCATGTTCAATTCCTTTTGCCTAAAGATATGCTCGAGACTCCTGTGATCGGTGTAAATAGTGCACTTGGTACCGTACAGGTAATGTCTCCATATCTTAAGAGCAAAGATCACTGCTCCCAGTTCCAAATCATGCGTCGTGTAGTTCTTTTCATGCGCCTTGAGTTGTCGAGAGGCGTAGGCAATAACTTTCTCGCGTTGCATTAGCACGCAACCGAGCCCATGAATAGACGCATCGCAGTAAACCACAAAGTCGTCAGTACCTTCAGGTAGCGAGAGAATAGGAGCGCTACAGAGGTTATCCTTAAGCCTCTGAAAAGCAAATTCCTGCGCTTCATTCCACTTGTAGGCGACGCCTTTCTGAGTAAGAGTCGTGAGGGGTTGTGCAATCTTCGAGAATCCCTGAATGAACCTGCGGTAGTAGCCTGCCAAACCCAAAAATTGGCGAACTTCAGTGGGAGTCTTAGGCGTAGGCCAGTTCTTTATCGATTCGATCTTAGCGGGGTCGACGTGAATTCCGTTCTTATTAACTACATGGCCGAGGAAATGGACTTCTCGAAGCCAGAAGTCACATTTAGAGAATTTGGCGTACAGCTGCTCGTTGCGAAGGAGTTCCAGAATAAGACGTAGGTGCTGTTCATGCTCTTCTTGACTTTTCGAATAAATCAGAATGTCGTCGATAAACACAATCACAAATTTGTCGAGGTAAGGCTTACATACGCGGTTCATAAGATCCATGAACACTGCCGGCGCGTTGGTCATTCCAAAAGGCATGACGAGGAATTCATAGTGACCATAACGGGTCCTAAACGCAGTCTTGGAGACATCTTCATTACGAACTCTCAGCTGATGATAGCCTGATCGCAGGTCAATCTTTGAATAGTAGCTCGATCCTTGCAACTGATCGAACAGGTCGTCGATGCGCGGGAGAGGGTAACGATTCTTGATGGTAACCTTGTTCAACTCACGATAGTCGATGCACATTCGAAATGTGCCATCCTTCTTCTTGACAAAGAGTACTGGTGCTCCCCAGGGTGATGAACTAGGTCGGATAAATCCTTTATCCAAAAGTTCTTGTAGTTGCGTGGAGAGTTCCTTCAGTTCTGCAGGGGCTAAACGGTACGGTGCACGAGCTATGGGTGCTGCTCCGGGAGCTAGCTCGATTTGGAATTCGACCTGACGGTGAGGAGGGAGTCCAGGTAGTTCCTCAGGAAATACCTCGGGATAATCGCGTACTACAGGAAAATCTTCAATCTTCTTTTCCTTTTCGTGGGTGTTGGTGACAAGTGCTAAGATAGCGGTGTGCCCTTTTTGCAGACACTTCTGGGCTTTTAAAAGCGAGATAATGCCTGTGACTTCTCCACCTTTGTTGCCTTTAACGAGGAGGGGCTGGCCGGAACGACGAGGTATACGAACTGCTTTCTCTTGACAGAGGATTTCAGCGCGATGTTTGGATAACCAATCCATACCAATGACGACGTCGAAGCTTCCAAGTTTAACAGGAAAAAGATCGATACTAAACGTGTGGCCAGACAATTCTAGGGTGCAGTCGTGGATCACATGCGTGGCCTCGATGTTCTTACCATTAGCTATCTCGACGATATGCTTAGAACTTAATAATGCAGGCGAGTGCTTAAGTTTCTTACTAAGGCGAAGGGATACATAACTGGCATCGGCACCGGAATCAAATAACACAGAAACATAACGATCATCAAGTAGGAACTTACCCGCCACGACGTTGGGGTCGTTCCTTGCTTCTCCAGCTCCAATCACGAAAGCTCTTCCCCTTGCATTCCCAGCATTGTTGTTCTGCTCAATGTTCCCAGCTCCCTGATTGTTGTTGCGATTCTGATTCAGTTCAGGGCAATCCTTTCGCATGTGCCCTATTGCCCCGCATTTAAAACATGCTCTGTTGTTTCCCTGCTGCTGTTGCTGTTGGGGTTGTTGCTGATTCTGTCTTGCCGGGAACTGACTTCTACAATCCTTTGCTTCGTGCCCCATCTTGTGGCATCGCTGACACTGGCCCTTGTTACATGCCCCATTGTGGTGCCTGTTACACTTGTTGCACTTAGGGTAGTTTCCCCGGTAGCCACCCTGTTGCGGAGTGCCTTTGTTGTTGTCAGTTTTCCTTTGCTGAGCTGGGGCTTGAGTAGGGTTAGCATCTTTGCCCTGATTTCCTTCCCACTTTCGTTTACCATCACTAGAACTTCCTCCCGCAGCACTGATCCTTTTGGGCAACCTGCCCTCTTCCACAGCCTGATCAGTGAGTTTGTGAGCAAGTCGAACGATCGGCTGAATGGTAGTGTGGTTGGCTGAAGTTACATGGCTTCGAATTTCTGGAGCCAGACCCTTGATGTACAGCTCGATTCTTCGATACATAGGTCGAGACATGTTTGGACAAAGAGCAGCATAGTCGTTGGACAGCTTGGTGTAGGTCTCAATCTCTGACCCAACCATCTTGAGTTCATAGTACTCATTTTCCAGCTTGTGGATGTCATCCCTGTGACAGTACTCTTCCTTGATCATATCCTTGAAATCTTCCCACGCCGTAGCGTTTGCAGTCTCCAAACCAAGCATCTGAATTTGCGCCTTCCACCATGAAAGTGCGCTTCCTTCTAGAGTACCAGTAGCAAACTTTACCCAATTAGCAGGGGGACATTCGCAGACAGCGAAGACAGCTTCGACCTTCTCGATCCAGTGTAGAAGACCTATGGCACCCTCAGTGCCACTGAACGGAAGAGGCTTGCAATCCATGAAGGTCTTGAAGGTACAGACACGTGGTTGCACAGGTGCAGGCTGACCTGTTGTGAGGAGTGAAGCGAAATAGGTTTAGAGGCGAAAAGACGATGTGGCGGTAGGATCTAAACATCCTAAAACAACGAGTTTACCTATAGGGTGAGCTGCGAAAGCTGCAGCCACAGTGTTGAGCAGGTTAGTGAACTGAGCCTGAGTCATGTTGACGTTTCCTCGTCCGCGTCCACTCATTGTCTTCATAACCAGAAAACATAGTATGAGTGTGTGATAGCGAGAATAAGATAGAAGAGAGAGGATGTATCTATCAAATCAGGCAAACTAGTACGTATAGTAAAGCGGAAAGCATAAGACAACTAAGCAAGTAACTATGGGTCCGAGCTATGAGGTCAGATAAGTCGAGCCTTGTACTTGGAGTGTAGTGTCGTCACGAGTCACGGGTTATAGTCTGGTTTTTCTCAAAAAGATTTTCCCCTTTTTAAAACCAAGTTCACTATAACCAATGGCTCTGATACCAATCTGTCACACCCCCAAAATCCACCCGCGGATGATACCCGCTTCGAGGGCGTGACTGACCAGGATCCAGCCACCAATTATACTGAATAATTAAATTGATAACGAAAGCAATACTTACTAACCATACGATTAGCAAGTGTTAAGTTTAGAGTTCAAGGTTTCAAGTTTAAACAGTAACAAGTAGCGGAAGCATAATTAAATAGTTTTAAACAGTGTTCATAAGGTAAGCATAATAAATGCCCAACACACGGGCAGACGACCACTACACATCCCAAGTAGCTGCTCCAGTCACTGGCCACCTGCAAAGCATGCAGTAAAGGGGTCAACAATAATGCTGAGTGAGTTCACTAGTTGTCCAGTTTTAATTTCCAAAAACTCGTTTCACCAGTTAATTTACCCGTTTATACATGCCATGGGGAGCTACCCCAAAAGTTAGCGACTAAACTGTTTTTCCAATACCGAACACTAGGTAACCGTTTGCGTTTCCGCAGGATGCCCCGATGTCAATGTTCTATCATCATTGACGGATGCCTGAGTACATTAGTTCACGACCGATCCCATACCATGGCACGGTGTGAGGCTGGTAAGACCTAAATAGCGCTATCAACTAATAACCCGTTCGCCTGGCCCCGGCGACTAATCGGTATTATGTAGTAGGGACTTGAGTGATAGAGTTGCGTTTAGTGCCGTTGGTTGCATTCCGTATAAACAGTAATTAACTAAAAAGGTTCCCCAATACAAGGGAAGATAAAGTAAGCTTGTTCCCAATAACTAGGGAAGGAATGTAGACGGTATCCCCTTTACAAGGGGATAGGGTTGTTTTAGTCTCGTGTCCCAAACCACCGGGACGCATGCTTTTAAGTTGTGAACTCACCTTGGGTTGCTCGGTATGATACGTTACTTGGTTAAGTATGTTGGTCACCACGTCCTAGCATGGTTACCAAGTATGGGTCAAGTTGGGTACAAGTAAACACGTATAAAACACACTTAACATAAATGCAAACAACTACAGTAACAGGTATACATGCAGCCCAGTCAACAGAAAGTCCAACATACAAACAGTGGGGTTATTGGGCCTAAACAGTAACAGATACACAAGCAGTCCAGTTAGCAGATAATCCAACAAGTTCTTTGGCCCAATAACAGCCCAGTCGAGACAAGGGTGACTCGCAACCAAGGTTGCGACTCGCAACCGAGGTCTCGGTTCGTCATGCTTTGGTTGCGACTCGCAATCAGAGATTCCGACTCGCAACCGGCGGTTCCGACAAAGCAGTTGTGGTTACGACTCGCAATCGGATCGATACGTGTTGATTACGACTCGCAACCGGAAGGTCTCGACAAATCCTGCTGTGGTTTCGAGTAGCAACCAAAGGTTGCGACTCGCAACCGTGATTACGTGCACATGAAACAGTTTCTAGAACCTGCAAAACAGTACTAGCCAATAGGATTTCATTTTCATGAGATTTATGTACTATACCCACTAAACATGTTTGTTTGTCTATAATGTGCACAAAACAGATCAAAAACCATAATATTTGAATGTTCATAACATCTTCATACATGTTCTTCATTTATGCAAACAATATTCAAAACCACATTCATCATTTATAACCCAAAATCATGCATAAAGTCCCCTACCCGAGCCCTTAATGTCAATCGGATAATAAACAAAGAAGACCATTCATCCTAAACAATATAACATATCCTCTTATTAGTAACATGAATCACATAGCTAGCACTTAGTCCGAAACATATAACCGATCTAACCAAACATCATAACAACCGGAAAAACACTCTATTTTGTCTAGCAAGAACAACAATGACAACAATAATCAAGCATCATTTAGTAACAAGCAAATATAAACAACATCATCATCACTAACCGGTTCAAGAGTGACACAAAGGTGTTCAAGTTGGTGATGGATTGAAGCCTTCGGGTGATGATTCCAAGCTAAACCAAAGGGTGCTCTTGTTGGTCGGATCCGAGAAGGAGAAGGAAAGGAGAGGAAGGTGATTCTTTGAGGGTTTTAGGGTTTTAGTGAGAGAGATGAGAGGAGAGTGTTAGAGTGTAGTGAAATGAGTGTTGTAAAAATGGTTAAGGGAGGGGTGGGTTGGTTTATATAAGGTTCCGAATTGGGCTAGTGGGGATTCCGGCTTGGGTTTCTCGGTCACAAGGCCCAAACCGGCCCATTGCTACTGTTCACTCGAGACCGTGGTCTCGAGTCGGGTTCTTAGAGGTCTCGGCCTACACATATATAACGCACACTCATACCTATATATGTATATACATAGCATACATACACACAAAGCAATGATCACATAGAACATCAAAACAATACACAACTTTTTCATTTAATAGTATACGTACACACATGTTACATCGAAAGATTGTCCGGGAAATTCCGAAGTGTCACAAAGACCAAGTATAATACCCCAGATATCAATAAGTATAAAGACCTAGTATCTCAAAATCAGGCAACCTCTCAAATGAAATTTCGGAGTACTAAGTTCATATATCTGAGATATGCTCCCCACGAGATAAGAAAGTTATTGATTTTATATTTATATCTCGAAATCAATTTACTAAATGTGTAAAAACCTACTGGCATATCATCAGTGAGACCATTTATCACTATTTAACTTTCAATTTCTTTAGCATGTCGTGATCGCCTTACTGCTGTACTATCATTTCCTATTTTTACACAAAACTCTTTTGAATTTTCTCATGTTTTTGTCTTTTTCAAATTTTCAAATGTTTTTGTATTTTCAAAATTTTTACTCCCCCTAAAATCCAAATCATTTAAGAAAATTTGACAGCCTGATGTAGATAGCTTCGCCATCCATTTTCTGCTTTACATACTCTGTTTAGCATAAAATACCCCTATCCCTATGATTTACAACACATTGGTATTTAACAGTTTGAAAACCGTTTTTCAATTTTGTTTTATCATGTTTGTTCAGCCGTGAGGGTTTCAGTGTATTCCATCAACATATTTTTTCAAAAATTTTGATTTTTTAACAATTTAAAAACAACAATTTTTTCATTTTTTATGTTTTCTATTTTTTATGGTTTTTTATTTATGTTTTATTTATTATTATTAACAAACCAAACTTCATGTCTTATCCACAGGAATATCCCACCTTCCGTGCCAGGCTGCTCCTCTCCTCCTGTTGACATTCAACTACCTTCAGGAACACCTGCACATTCAACTAACTCAATGATTTGCAACTCAGACCTGTTTGACTTTGGGTATTGTGACACAATACGAATCATTCAATTTTGGAAAATCTTTGTCATTTTTAACAAACACTTTTTTGTTCTTATTTTCAACCTTCTTGGTCGAATAGATTTCTTGTTTATTGTCACTCACAGAAATCTTTTGTTTCTTGACCACCCAAATTTGTCTATTTGAAACATTCCTTTGATAAAATCCTAAATCATTTTGAATGTTCCATTTTGACAAATCAACTTTTGGTTTACTGATTTGTTTTGGTTCAAACTTGGACATTTTTTGATTTCCAAGTTTGTTTTGCCTTTGAAAGATCAACCTTTTGTGTCCAAATCTGTTTTGACTCCAATTTGGGTGTCTTTGGTTTCGGTTTCCAAGTTTGTTTTGATTCAAACTTGGTTGACCTCTATTTTACAGCCTCAGATTGCTGTTTCTTCTGTTCAACATCAACAGGCTTCCGATTTTGTGGACATTTACGACCAACATGTCCGACTTGTTTACATTTAAAACATGTTTTCTTTGAAACATCTTTAGCTTGTTGTTGTTGTTGCTGTTTCTTTTGAGCATAGAATTCCTCATTAGTCTGTCGACTAAATCGGATTTCTTTCTCTTCTTCTGAACTTGTTACGTGAAAAAAGTTCGTCTTTTTCTGAAAGTTTGTCTTTTTAGCCCATTTCCTTTGGTTTTGTTTCTTTTTATAACCCAACCCAGCCTTTGTGTTTTTCTTTTTGTAATCAGGTTTGTTATAAAAAGGTTTCTTGCCAGCTTTTCCGGCAAATTTAGCAATTTCAGACTTTTCTATTTCTACCCGTTTCAAAACTTTGTCAATCTTATGCGTAATCACATTCTGAATCGGAACTTCAATATCTGAGTATAATTTGTCCGATCTAACCATGTAATATGCCAAAATTATTGGATCATCATTCGAATTTATCTCAGATTTTGTATTCTTAAGATAACTTTCATGAAAACTTTCCTCATTTTCATCCTGTGACTCGGACTTATTTGTTTTGGTAGAATCCTCTTTCAAAACGCTTTCAACGACCTTACCTACCACCTCTGAGTCACTAACATTATCAGATTTGGAGTAAGTGACATCATTGTTATCTGGCAATTGATCAACCATGTTGAAAGCTTTTGCCACCTTCTTATCATCATAGAATGTAAACTTTTTCTCAAACGGTGGTGGAACCTGATGATATTCTGAGCCAATTCCTTTCTTGTTCTTTTCAGAATCATTATCATCCGGTTTAATGTAGAAAATACGTTCAAGAATGTATGAAGAAGCATGATAACCATGTAATTTATTATTTTCTTGTTCTAATTCAGCCATTTTATGTTTAAGCTCAGCAACTTCATCAATATATTCAGTTACAACCTGTTGTTTTATTTCATATTTGTTTTTAAGCATTTGTGACGTTTCAGAATATTGTGTAAGTCTAGCTTAAATACGTTTCATTTGACTTTTCACATCTTCATATGCTTCTTTTGTTGTTTGATATGAAATTTTCATTACATCATATTATTTTTTCATTTCTTGAACAACATTTTGTTTTTGTAAACATTCTTCACTTTTTGCTGAACACTTTTGTTTCAAAATCTCATTTTCTCTTTCAAGAACTTCAAATTTTTGTGTCAGCTCTTCATCTTTTTGTTTCAAAAAATTCTCGTTTTCAATCATTTCTTTACATTTTTCTTTGAGAACTCTTTCGATTTTAGTAAATTCAGCATTTCCGGATCTTAAATTTTCATCTTTCTCAGTACAGGCAATGCATGTTTCCACGCATTTCCTGCACTGCTCATCAGATTTTTCATTGAATTTATCATTGTTTGACGACTCAGAAGATTTAAGTTGAGTTTTTACCTCAGTTTTTGGCACCCCAGCTTCTTCTGCCATCTCCTTCAACTTATCATCCTTCTGTTCACTTTCCTCACTGGCTTCTTCTGCCGTTTTCTTCAATTCTTCAACCATCATCTCAACATTTTTCTCAATCTTTTCTTTTTCTTTCTTCTTCAAACTCGCCAGTCGCCAGCATCACTTCACTTATCCTCATTTCCATGTTTGGAACATAATTTTTATCCACAAATTTCTTCGAATAAAGTTCTTCAAAAGTAGGAATGACCTCAAGTAAATCTTTAAAATTCACATTCTTTGAATCCACTACTGGATTTCCTTGAGGATCAGTGTAACATTCTCTCTTCTTATCCCTTCTGCCTGCTCTTCTAGCTTCATCGAAAGCTGCTTGCATTTCATCCAATCTGTTACACGCAATGTTTCTTTCTCTCATAATTTTCTCTCTAACTTGGTCAGATTTCACTTCAGCAACCAAAGCAAGCTTTTCTTTTGGAATGTATTTATTCCAATTGAATCCTTCATCATCTTGAGTAACCACCAAAGCTTGTTTTCGCTCTTTAGAGGAACCTTCACCAATATAACAACCCTCGAAATATTTCCGACACGTTAAAAATAATTAGAATGTCCCAATATGTCCTAAAATACGCCCCATACGCGAAAACGAACCCCGAATACCTTAATTTCTATTAAAATAAATTAAAAACGAAATTAAATGGGCTCTGGCGGGGCGCGACAAATCCCTCCTAATCTGTCGCGGGCCGCGAGCGAGGTGTAGGTGGCGAAACCCTGGGGTGCCACGTGGCACAACACACGACGAAGCTAGGCTGGTGAGTAACCAGGCCTAGCCGTAGCTAGACCTGGCTGGCGGGCCACGAGAGAATCAAAGGTGGTGGGTCGCGGGGCACGAGGGACCCCCGATCCAGCCTATAAATGGAGGCCCTCAGCAGTTCATTTTCGTCGTTCAGTTTTTCAATCTCTCTCTCAATTTCTATATGTATAAGCTATACTCGGGCATAATACCCCCTCCCCTTAAATAATGAAGTTCTGCTCCGTTGTAAGTATCATAACTCTGGATACGTATTAGATACGCTGCCCGATTGATCTAGGGTTCCGTAACGGCTGTCGTGGTTCTGCCCGACATACTCGTTGGAATGCCGTCTCGAGGAGGGTATTACTAATGTTAAAATGGGTTATTATACTAACGCGTGTGCATTTGTGTAATTTATAGATTGTCACTAGGAAACCCTTACAGAAAACCTAAGACAGCAATGTGAGTAATCTCCTTTTTGCAAACTGTTTTTACAAAACCTCACACGATTAATTATATATTAAACAGTTATTGAGTATTTGTAAGGATACAATTATCGTCGGTATGTTGGGGTTTTGTATACAAAATTTGTTACTACGTTGCGAGGAGTAACATGACCACAAGTTGGGTTGACAGTACCGTGGGTGGTAATTAGTATGACTTGGAAACAAATGTAATTGCGTGAACGCCCTCAATACTGTAAATGGTTTTATTAAACTCGATTAAACTAAGATTCACTCATCAGTATTTCCCACTGACAAAATATTTTTAAACGCGTTTCAGGTAACGAAATGTGAAAGCCAAATAGAAGCCAGCTGGACAGCACTGAAGGCTTGGAAAAGTGGCTATAAAGTTACCTAAATAAAAGAGATGTTTTTATTAAATAAAATAGGATTTATTCCTATAAAAATGTGTGTACCTGAAACTTGGGATTTTCCCATGTATTTAATATATTAAAGATGTGGTATTTTACTTTGATAAAATATTTTCTAATTACAGTCCTGATGAAATTTCCGCTGCCAAAATGGATAAAAACAAGATACCACCGAAACTGGCCGCGGCTGCTCGTTCCCGGGTTGTTAGGGGACGGGGGTTGCGACAACCAATCTGTTTTTTATTCAACTTTGGCGGCTGCTCATTGGTACGATGATAGATTGCCTTCTGGTAGTAATCTTCATGGAATGTATTAGCATTTTCATTCACCTCCCGGTTTACACACTCTCTCTTGAAGTGTCCTTTTTGCTTGCACTTGAAGCATGTAACTTTGGATTTATCAAATCCCAGCTTCATGTTTGGTCCTTCAAGACATTATCTCTCGGTAATTTCCATAAATCTCTATGCCCTCCTGATGACACTAGCCATGCACCATCTTATGTTAATAAGCTCCATCTCTTCTGGATCAATCTGCTCGTAATCTTCCTTGGTCATTTCCGGATTTCCAATTCTACTTGTCACCAGACTTTCATACGGTTCCAGAATTGATGCTAAGAAACTCATATGTTGCTTGGCTGCATCAGCATTCATTCTTGGAGAATTTTCATATTCAGGGCGATGTTGCATTGAATCACTTCGGGATTTGCATTATTTGAAGTAGAAGATGCATGACAACCAGGATCATAATTCGAAGATCTATCTTTTGATGCTTCATCAGAGTTCTTTGCGCTAAAGGTGGTGCCAATCTTTGGTGCTTGATTGTTCAGCATGCTTCCACGATAGTAAAGATTGAAATTTTGCTAATAATTCGAGCTACTCTTTTTATTCTGCTTCTGAAGCTTCAGCTAATGTCCCTCAAGCTTCTCTATCAACGTGTCCAAAGTGATTTCATCAAAATAAGAGTCATTCTTCAGAACCATGACAAATGTTTGCCAATCATCTATGCGCGGTAATACTTCGATCAGTTTGTCGATGATTTCTTCTCTGTTCTTTGTAATGCCGAATCTTTCAAGTTCAATTTTCAAATGGCAGAATCTTTCAATCATTTGTCGGACATTCTCACCCTCCACACAGTCGAATATAACGAATTCTTTCTTCAGCAATGATATTTTGTTTTTCTTGATTTGCTTTCCACCTTCAGCTTTCACTCTTAGTGCCTACCACAAAGATTTTGATGATCCATCATGTTGGATCAATGAAAAGATATCATCCCTAATTGACTGTTGTATTAAGGCAATCATTCTTTATTCATCAGAAAATGTTTTTCTATCATCCTTATCTAAGTTTGCAAGCGGAATTTCTTGTTTTTTTATCATCTAAAGGTCGTTTATATCCTAATTCCAATAAAAAGCAACACTCATGAGCATATGCTTTCACCTAGTTAATAAATTTGTCCTTCCACCAGTTATAATCTTCAATATTAGTAAGTTTCGGTGGTTTTGTATTTGTTCCGTACAAACTATCGTGTTTCAAACTTTCCGAAATAGCCTTATAAATATTTTTCGGTGTGGATGTTATTTCGGATGTTGTTTCAGATGTAAATGCGTTATAAAACTCATTGTAAAACTCCTCTTACATGATCTTGAATTTGATCATAACCTGCAAACAAACAACAAACACTTAGATAATTTTGAAAAACCAAACAACAAAACTTTATTGGTTCATGCGGATGAGGTTATCCAGGTCTATGCGGAATGGCTTTTCCAGATCCGTGAATAAGTGGCTGAGTTGATTTGTGCGGATTAAGTCTTACCTTGATCCGTGCGAATGTATTTTGACAAAATCAAATCAGTTTACACTTTCTAACAAGCTGATTCATATGAATCAACAAGGTCTTGATCCGTGAATACAATCATATGAAGCTACCAGCCATGTTTTTCAGGTTTTTCAAAGATTTATGATTTTGTTCGAATTTTGATCTGAAACTTTGGAGGAATGTTTAAAACTGATTTTCGCACAACATATTCAAAATTCAGCTGTTTTTAACTGTGAAAACTTCATGAATCTGAGATTTAAAGATGAAAAGAATGAATAGAAGATGAGTAGAAGAAGAATGTGTAAAAATAGATGAAATTCAGCTCTGATGAATCTTGTGTTTTCAATCCTTGCAATCAGTCTCCTGCTCTGATACCACTTGAGAGTTCGTGTTAGAATTGATCCTGTTACACCGTTGACTGCGTAGATCTCGTATCTTGTGCGGAATCCAAGTACGAGAGTGGATCAGACAAGAACAAGGTAATTAAAGTTGTTTTCTATTTCTGATTAACAATTACAGCACCACCAAAACAAATGATAAGATTTTCCCCTCTCTGTCAACAAAGATACAAATGAACAAGACCCTAAGCACCTATATATAGATCATGTAGGTTCACACTAACATATAATCATGAATGGACTCTTATGCGCGGATCTAGAAATTGTGGATCAACACTTTAAGTACGGATCAAGACTATGCACGGATGTACAATGCGCATCCGCACGACCCTACTATAAACCCTAATATTGCGCCCATTCGTGCGAACCTAGTATATCATATGTGATCTTGTTTTCTTCAGTGTAAAACTTGTCTTGTCTCATCTTTCTGCTAAGATACGTGATTGACGGAAGCGATAGACATATGTACTCGCAAATATTACATTTATTCAACCCGTGTAATAAACGTGGTTTTAAAGATATAACTTTTTTATTTGGTATATAAAATTATATTTATTCAACCCGTACAATATGATTCTTATAGATATAAATTTTTTATTATTTAATATATAAAATTATATTTATTCAACCCGTACAATATGATTCTTATAGATAAAGGTGGTTTTTAAAGATATATTGTTTTATTATTCGGTATATAAAATTCATTTATTCGACACGTATAATACACAGGGTTATAACTTAGTATAATATAATATAATGTCTTTGTTTATTTGTATGTAGTATATGAATGTCCGAGGTGTATACTATTGCCAACATAATTTTATTTTATTATAATGGTTTTATATTATTATTAACATATAGGTGATTCACAAACATAATCTTATCCAATCATATTGAATGTGACGTCATCTCATTAATTAATATATATTTTACAAGATAATTCTAAGTTGAAAGTTCTTTTTTTATCTTAAAGGTACTTATCATTTATCTTAAAGGTCGTCAGGCTGAGTTGTAATTCTTCGTCTAGGTACTTACCATTTATCTCGCATCATTATCAATATTGTGGTCTTTATTTTTGTTAAACAATATTTAGCTTTTTTTAGTTTTATGTGTAAGAACGCGTCATTTGAATGAATGAAGATTATGTAGTTTTATTTAGAGTTATTATTGTTTGACCCGACCCGAATCGAATATCCGACCCGAACATACAACCCGAAACATCGCGATATGAAAAAAAATTTGGTCCCATGACTTCCCCCTGTAGCACCTCAGAAATTCATAGCAAATAATATTGCAACACGTGTCATTTCCTGCTAAAATTTAACGTAAAGTGGGCCCGAAATACCTTGGTTCGCAACCGAGGACGAGTTCTAAAACAAGGTAGGGAGGATATAACAACCCTCCTAAAATTTATTAGAACATTGCTATACATCCTAAAATACACCCCGTATACGAAAAGTGGGCCCGAAATACCTTAAATTTAACAAAAATCAAGAAAAACAAAATTTATGGGGCGCTCGCGGGGAGCGACAGCTTAAGGGAAGGCTGTCGCGGGGCGCGATAGCTTGGCCACCATGCCGCCCCCTAGGCCGCCACGTGTCAACATCGTGTCGAGCCTATACCCTTGAGTCGACAACCCTAGAGCCTACCCTATGGCTCTGGTGGGGCGCGGCGGCCCCTCTTGTCTCCGTCGCGGGGCGCGAGAAAGGGTCGATCAGACCCTATAAATAGAGGGCATCTACATTTATAAATAGAGGGCATCGACATTCAGTTGCAAATCGTTCAAAAATCACAATTCTCTCTCAATATCTAATAGCAAAAATAATACTCGGGTATAATAGCCCCCTAATTAGCGAAGCTTGGTTCGCAACCGAAAGTCAAACAGGTTGACTTCTTCATTCACTTTCAATTCTGGCCTTTTTAAGTTAAGTTAGCTACTGATTTGAAGTTGTATTATGATCATAGTATTGTATGGAATAACCCTCTGAGGTTATACCATTTGATCATATCATTTGTTGGGTTTTTATGCAGTTCCATATTATATGCCCAATTATTGACCAAAATGTCCTTTTGAGCATAGAACAGTTTTTGAAACATAATGAATATATCAACTGAGTATGAAACTGATGTAACATGATATTAAACATGTTTTGGCATATTGGACTTAACATAGACCCATCCGATCACCCGATGACGCCTATGCGTGTACGGTTGACTTGTATAACTTAGTTTATATAAGTTAGCCGAATCGGGTCAAAACCTTTCAAAATCAGTTCTAATCAGAATGTATGATTGTTTGACAAATATTATACGAGTCATAGCACTCGTGAGGGTGCAAAACACATTATATCCGGTCTCCGCTTAATCTAGCGAACCGTACCGATTTTTATTATAAGTTAACCGGTCCAAGTCATATAACTTGAATAAGACCTTTTAACATTCCAACGGATCATAGTTCCGTTCACTCCAAACTAAGAGCCTCCAGTAAATTGCACCTATGTTAGTTATTTTGATTTAACGGTTGTACATAACATATATCTTTGGATTGTAAATATAACAACCCTCCTAAAATTTATTAGAACACCCCTATACATCCTAAAATACACCCCGTATACGAAAAGTGGGCCCGAAATACCTTAAATTTAATACTTGGGTATAATACCCCCTAATTAGCGAAGCGCTGCCTCGTTGTAAGTATTATAACCCCCGGTTACGTATTAGATACGCTGCCCGATTGATCTAGTGCTCACTTAATCTCTAATAGCAAAAATAATACTTGGGTATAATACCCCCTAATTAGCGAAGCGCTGCCTCGTTGTAAGTATTATAACCCCCGGTTACGTATTAGATACGCTGCCCGATTGATCTAGTGCTCCGTAACGCATGTCGAGACTCTGCCTGACTCAGTCGTTGGAGTTCTGTCTCGGGGAGGGTATAGCTAATGTAAATTTTGGTTTATTATACTAACGCGTGTGCATTGTTTATTTAACTAGATTATAACCAGGAAGTCACAGGGAAATACCTAAAATAGCAATGTGAGTAATCCTCTTTTTGTGAAACCTTTTTGTGAGTTAATCCTTCTTTTTGTAAATTGTTTTTACAAAACCTCACTTGTTTTAAATTATATTTAACAGTGATTGAGTATTTGTATTCTACAATTATCGTCGGTATGTTGGGGTTTTGTATACAAAATTTGTTACTACACTAAGAGTAGTAACAATACCACAAGTCAAGATTGGCAGTATAGTGGGTGGTAATTAAAGTAGATATAAATGAATGTAATTGCTGGATTGCACTCAATACTGTAAAATGATAAAGCCTGTTTTGATTAAACTGGGATTCACTCGCCAGTATTTCTTGCTGATAAAATGTTTTTAAACGCGTTTCAGGTAACAAAATATGAATGCCAAATAGAAGCCACCTGGAGAGCACTGAAGGCTTGGAAATGTTGATGCACTTTTTGTGTCTGTTACTAGTCTTGTATGTTATGTCGTATTTTGTATGGTCCTTAATCTTTTATCGAGTCTGTATCCGTAGTCGACCAAGTCGGATATCCTCCTATCCGCTTGTGTCCGACGTGTTTTGTCTCTCGTTGTATGTATTTATGGTAAAACTATGCATGTCGCATGTAAGGATATATATGTCATATTGTAATACTTCTGTGCCATCTGTTTCTGCATAACAGTTTGTAGAAACAGTTTACAACATTGCAGGCCTTGACGAAACAGGCCTGTTTCGTCAATTTGATGTCGACGAATCAGACTTATGTGTTTCGGTTGTGTTTCGTCAAGGCAGTCAACGAATCAGATGTGATTCGTTGACTAGTGGGCTTGTTAATGGGCTTAGTTCTGATTCGTCAGCCCACTTTCTGATTCGTCAAGGACCTTAGCCCATCTGCTATATAAAGGCACAGAATGTTCACAGAAAGTTTAGAGATGCCAGTTTACCCTTTGTGCTTGTAAGAACCGTGTTTGTATCAGTTTGCATTTCTCATCAAGTTAATCAAACGATTGTGTTTCTTTGGTTAATCCTTGTGTTCTTTATGTTCTGTGTTTGATTGGCTAAGTTAAGTGGTTTCCGCACACTTAGCTTTGTTTGCTATAAACAAGGATTCCGTAGTGAAAATCGATCCTCCGATTTAGGGACCTATAAGTGGTATCAGAGCATAGGCTCTTATCCTTGTTTAAAGTCAAACATAGTTCGGTTTGGTTGTCTTGTGTTTGTGTTATTTTGCTCAAAAGGTGTTTTTGAAAACTTCATATTTTCTGGAAAAAGGAAACATAAAATTTGTAGTTGTTGTGTGTTTTTGTTAAGAGTTTTAACAAAAACCATACTAGTTTGAGTATTCACATACTCACGGTTCGTTTTAGTTAAAAGTTTTAGACAAAATTCCTTTTTCAGAAAGTTTAAAACTCACATTGTTCATGTGTTCTTCATATATTCATAAAAGGTTCATGTTGTTCTTGAAAAAGATTGGTTTTTAATCTAAAAGATAAGGTTACTCTTGTTTGAAAAGTGTTTGACCCATCCCTTTATCCACCATACTTCTAAGTTGGTGAATAGCAGGTGTGGGAAGTCGTGTGAGGTTGACAGACTGAGTATAAACTTTTACCAACTTTTACCAACCACTGACAACTTTTTTGGCGAATCAGAATCTAAACGAATCAGGATTTCAACGAAACAGAACTCTATTTCGCCAAAGGCTATTTCAACGAATTAGAAAGTAATTCGTCAACATCTGTTTGACGAATCATAGTCTGTTCGCCAAAAGTACCTTTGACGAATCACATTTCTGTTTCTTCAAACTTACTTGACGAAACAAAGTCTATTTCGTCAATATTTATTTCGTCAAGATCTATTTCGTCAAAATCTATTTCGTCAAGGAAGTTGTAATTTTTAAACAGAAGGTTTGCAAACTAATCTTAACAGTCCCCTTTCAAGTGATTGTTCAGGTTTTCAGGTTGTAGTCATTGAAAATGAGTTGTACAAGTCCTTGGGACTGGAGTACTGACCCACGACCTGGTCAAAGTTCAAATCAGACATCTATGGCGTCTTACTTAGCAAATTCCATACCCCAACAACAACCGTCCATAAGTGCGAGTCAATGGGCTTTGGTTTCAAATCAAAACCAAAGTATTCAAAATCTACTGTTGAGCGAGAGTGAGACGGGTAGCAACAATCGCCCGCCAAAGCTAAATCACATGAATGATTATCCATCATGGAAGGGACGTTTCCATACCTATGTTCAAGGACAAAGCACAGAACTTTGGACGTGTTTCATCAATGCATTCAACTCTAATCTTGAAGTTGCAGCATCCACTTCAGCGGGTTATGCTAACATGCTTGAGGATGATAAGAAAGCTTATGACTTGGAGAAAAAGGCGTTTGCCATACTTACGCAAGCACTTCACAAAGAAATCTACCATCAGTTTGGGTATTGTAAGACCACAAAAAGTCTATGGGATGCGCTGGTGGCGAGAGGAGAAGGGAATGCAGCGTCTAGGAAGACTCGCCGTGATTTGTTAAAGAAATAGTTTGAATCATTTCAGTTCTTGGAAAATGAAACCTTAAATGATATGACTTCACGTTTCTATCATTTGATTAGTGAAATGAGTTCTTACAATGTTAATGCTACCCATCAAGAAATGATTGCATGGTTTGCTGATGCTCTACCTCCTAAGTGGAGTCCATTCATTGAGCTGCTGAAACATACGGGTGCACTGGATGCAGCCAATGCTAGTCTCTATGAATTCATTCAGAAGTTAGAGCACAAGAATGAAGAAGAAATTAGGAAGGCTAAAAGAATTGCAGCTGCACCTCCTCAAAATACAGAAATGTATTTGCCTGGTTTTGGTCCTTCAGCTAGTTCTAGTTCCGTTCAACAACCGAAGCTTCAAACGGCGTTTGTATCCAATACAAACTCTTCTCCGTTTCAACAGTTCAATCAAGCACAACCACAATGGGATCAAAGTGCCTATCTCTCACAAACCATTCCTACACCTCAAGTTACAATGACTCAACCACAGTTTGATCAAAGCACCTATCTGTCACAGTCAATACCCACACCTCAGTCACAACCACAACAACAAGCTCATTATGCCAAAAATCCTCCACCACACAACCCGAACACGATCAGAGTCGATACTTCAAACCTCTCACAATTTAGCATTGAAGTAGCAAAGGAACATATGGAAATCATTAATACAATGGTCAGTGCTTATTGTGGATTGGTGGCAGGTCAAATTGGAAACATCAATATGACCAATGAAGATTATCAACAGATCGACAAGGATGAAATGGAGTTGATGGATATCAAGTGGGCTTTTGCTAGTGCGGTTAGAAGAGCGAAAGATTTCATGGCTCGAACTGGAAGAACTTCGTTGGAAGGCAAAAGGGATACGAAGTACGGGTTTGATATAAACGCTGTAACATGCTTCAATTGTGGTGAGAAAGGGCACTTCAAACGTGAGTGCACTCGACCAACAAAACAAGGCAATCATAACCCTTTCAGAAACCAGACAAGTACTTCGAATGTGAATGCCCAGCAAGAAAACCGTGACAGGAGGATTGTGGTAGTCAATAATAATCAGAGCCAGTCTGGACCATCAAATCCCAATCGGGCTTTGACTGTTCAAGCTGATGAAGGATGTGACTGGTCTGTGCAATTTGGAGAAGGTGATCAAGGAGGTTGATGTGCGTGAAGTGTGTTATATTTTTAGATATATATTTAAGCCCTTTTTACACTTTTAGCCAAGTTTTAAATTTATAAAACACGATATTTACTAACACTAAACACACATATGGGCAAGTGCACCCATCGTGGACGTAGTATAGTGTTGGTAAGATACCGAGGTCGTCCAAGGACACAAGAGCTTTTAATACCGGTTTATCCTCAACGTCTACTCAAATCAAAAGGTTAGAAAAATGATTTAAACTAAGAAAACTAAAAACTAACTAAATGCTGAAAAATAAAATAAAATAAAAAACAGATAGACAAGATGAATCACTTGGATCCGACACGTGTATTAGTATAACCTTTGATTATTTTCGCACTTTTGCACTTGTTTAAGAGATTATCTTAGTTATTGTAGTAGGCCCCTCTTTTGAAGGCGACGTTACCCTCAACCCAGTAGTTTGAGTCAGCAAGGATACAATCCTAAAGGGTCGGATTATTGAAAGATAATGAATTAAGTTATTAATGCAAATTGTGGTAGGCCCCGCTTTTGGCGGTGACGTTACCCTCGGCTAAGTAGTCTGAGTCAGCAGGGATACAGTCCTAAATAGCCGGGTTATAGTATTAATAGTAGTTAACTTATGAGGGGGTCAAAGAGTTTGGATCCCCGCCATCCAATACCTATGGGCATTGAAGGAGATCCTACTAAATTTGACCCAGGTCCCAAGCAGGACCTCTAAACGCTGAACAAGGGCAAGACCTTTACCAAACCGTTCCCTTAACCCCCGACCAGGTAGCCAACATACCTCCATATAGACCGTGGAGATATGAATGGTGAAAATCTTTTATTTTATATAGACAGTAAAATAATGCCAAGACACCACGGACAAACGATAAGGAAAGATCACCTTCAACATAAGTAACTAGTTATTAAAGTCATTAATACAAAACCAAATAAAAAGTGCAAAAGATTAAAAATAAAAAGTATTATACTAAACACTTGTCTTCACCAAGTGATGTAAGAGACTTAGGCAAACATGGCCTTGATTGTCAAGAACTCTTACGATCAATCTTGGATCCCGAGACGACTCACACACTCTACGATGGACAATGGATGATGGTGGTGGATGATGGTGTTATGGTGGTGATGGGTGGTGGATGAGGTGTGAGAGAGGTGGTGTGCCAAGGGATGAGGAAGAATGAAACCAAGCTCCTCTATTTATAGGCTGGACAGAACGCTGGACACGGCCCCGTGTCCGCTGGACACGGCCCCGTGCCCGTCTGACACTCTCTCTCCTCATTAATTGTAATTGCGAATTACAATTAATGCGCCTGCTGTACTTTCAACACGCCCCCGTGCCCGCTGGGCACGGCCCCGTGGTGAGCAATGGAAGCTTCTACTGGTTTGTCTTTTCTGCTGCTTCCTGGGCACGCCCCCGTGTTCGCTGGACACGGGGCGTGTTCAGACTCTGTTTTCTTCTCTTTGTTTTGGGAGGTGCCGTTGAGGGTCCGGGCAGTCCACTTTTGTTCCTTTTCTTGTATTTATGGTAGAATTAGTGGTCTTTTTGCTTCTTTTGTGATTTTGAGCTCATTTAATCCTGAAAATACAAAAGGAAGACAAAAACACTCTTTTTCCAACATTAGTACTTAAAAAGGGTTAGTTTTATGCCTTAATTGTTGTGTTTTATATGTTGCATTTTACACACATCAAATACCCCCACACTTGAACTTTTGCTTGTCCTCAAGCAAAACTCTTTTAATGTGGCTTACACTCCCAAATGGAATAGGTAGAAGAGAAGTTTTTAGCTTGTCCTAGAGTGTCGGGAATCCAAGGTTTTTATAGGTTTTATTTTTATTTTATTTACAATCCTATTCGTTATGATTTATTTTGAACTTTTCATAAGATAAACTACTTATTTTGGCATAACATGCCTTATCAAAATTCCATTTATATACAAGTTCACATACCTCACGGGAGATCACTCAACACTCGGCCGAAGGTGTATATTTAAGTGAATCGCTCGAGAGCGGCACGGATTTACATTTTCCATAGGCTTGCCAAGCGATCAATCCTCCTCCTTTTTAACTTTTTACCTTTGTAAATATCAGGAGGACTTTTGGGGTGAAGGCTTGGGTTTAAAGGTGGGTGGTTGGTTAGTGGTTAGTAAAAAGGGCGAAAATCGTAACAAGTGTCGGTTTTCATAAAATACCTTATTTTTAGTGACATCTATTTTTGAAGTATTTCTCCAAACAAGCTTTTGTAGCTTTTGTTTGTTTTTGACTTCATTATTCATATATATATATATATATATATATATATATATATATATATATATATATATATATTTTTCGTCACATAGAGGGTATGTTTTATGAAAAACCGAGCTTGTTACTAAAATAAGGGTGAAAAAATGAAAAAGGTTTTTGGTGGGTAAAAAAAAATTGTTTTGGGGGTAATGAAATGAAAGGTTTAGGCTCAAAGGGGTTTTTCTAGGGGGATTTTGGGTAGGTAAAAAAAATTGAAAAATAATGGTTTTGAAAGAAAAATAGTTAGTCCTAATGCCTCCATCATTTACTTACTTGGGTTTAAGTTGGTAAGGACCGGGAATGTATCGTCGTGGCAAGTTCTAGATTTGTAAAGACCGAGCGGCTATTCACACAAGAAACGAAAAATGAGCATTTAATCTAAATATGTGTATTTTTATGCTCAATAAAGGCTCAAAACTCACTTTTGTGGGAATGGGTTTTTTAATGTGACCAAGCATATATAATCGAATTTTAGCTAGACTTGTTATACCGTTTCATAATTTTCTTATGTTAGCTCTTTTTATCACGACGCTATCGGTTGTAAATTTGTAAAAATATAACCCTTTTTTATAACTTGTTATTCCCAACTTAAACTAAGACAAGTAAATAAATAAAAAAAATGAAAAATGTTTTTGAAAAAATTTGGGGTGTTTAGCGGTTCCAATAAAGTTTTGTGTAAGGCTTGTTTTAGGACTTTGCAAAATTTCAAGGTTTTAGCATTCCCCCCCACACTTAAATTACACATTGTCCTCAATGTGTCCAAAAATAAAGTTTTTGGTTGATTAGAATATGTAAAAGTGTGTTTAAAAACAAAGATTTGTGTTACTGGCACTCTGGACACGGCCCCGTGTTGACCGGGCACGGCCCCGTGGTCAAGTGCCAGTAACAAAAATTATAGAATTGAAACAGAAGCCTGGACACGGGGGCGTGTCCGCTGAACACGGCCCGTGTCCAGTTACCTGAACTGGGTGATTTCCTGCAGGGGGCTCAGCACGGGGCCGTGTTGGTTGGGCACGGCCCGTGTGGAGCCTTCTGTTATGGAGATTTTTGTCGGTTTGTTCTGTTCTTCTGCATGGTTCCATTTTTCTCGTTCCCTTTTTCATCCATTACCACCATGAGTGTGATTTATTCTGCAAAAACTAAAAGATTAAACTAAACTAAGGATAGGTCCGCGGAATGCCTCCGTGGTGCGCCACGTTTATAAGGGTCCTTGGCTAGACCCGATTCCCGGTCACACGTCTTTTGATTGGGGTGCCTTGCCTCCCAAGTTACACCGTCGGAGAGCGGCATCCAAGCTTGAATCAATAACCTTCATGTAGTGGACCGGGTCGTCATCCTCTATTCTCTTCCCAACTCCAAACTTTACCTCATCGTCCCCATATCTCAAAGTTAGTGTCCCGTCATTCATGTCCACTACTGCTTGTGCGGTGGCTAGGAAAGGCCTCCCTAGAATAAGGGGGACCTCGGTGTCTTCCTCCATGTCGAGTATGACAAAGTCAACAGGATAAACGAATCTGCTTACCCTTACCAAGACATTCTCGATGACACCTTGCGGGAACTTGACTGATCGATCAGCGAGTTGTATGCTTATTTTTGTGGGGCTTGTGGTTCCCAAGCCAAGCCTTTTGAACATTGAAGAGGGCATGAGGTTAATGCTAGCCCCTAAGTCGGCCAAGGCATTGCGAACGGGAGATTCCCCTATTGAGCATGGAATCGTGAAACTTCCGGGATCGATCTTCTTTTGGGGTAGTTTATTGAGTACGAGGGCAGAGCATTCTTCGCCTAAATTAACTAATTGCAAATTTTCAATTTTCTTTTTATGTGTAAGGAAGTCCCTCATAAATTTAGAGTATTTGGGCATTTGGGTTAGGACTTCGATAAAAGGAATATTGACATGCAATTGTTTTAGCAAACTTTCGAATTTTGCGAATTGCTCATTGGTTTTTTGACGAATTAACCTACCGGGGTACGGAACTCGAGGAGCCTTGGTAGGCTCTGTTGATGGGGGAGTGTCCTTCTCCTGCAGATGTGTTGGCGTTGATTCTTCCGTTGCTGGAGGTACTTCTGCAGGCCCTACGGTGCGGTTTCGTAGTGTGATGAGGTGAACTTGCGCCTTTGGGTTGGTTTCGGTATTGCTAGGTAATGCGCCTTGTGGTCTTTCGGAAAAATTTTGAGCTAGTTGACTTATTTGTTTTTCTATGTTTTGAATGCTAGCTTGTTGATTCCTAAAATTTGATTCTAATTGTAGGAATCTTTCCGAATTTTTCTTATCAGTGTCGGAGACAAGGCGAGATATGGTATCTTCGAGCCTTTCTCTTCCACTTTGTTGAGTGAAATTTTGCGACTCATTTCTTGATTGCTGAAAGTTTGTTCGTTGTGGTTGTTGGCTACTACTATTGCCGGGCTCCCTCCAACCAAGGTTTGGGTGGTTTCGCCATCCTTGGTTGTAGGTCCCCGTTGGAGGACCCGACGGCCTAGGTCTATTATCAATGTAGTTTACCATTTCTTGTTGATCGTCCGTTTCTTTCATGCAACTCCAGTTTTCATGTGACCCACCACACCCCTCACAAGCCATGACCGAGACTGTTTTTGTCATTTCTAATTTTTTTATTTTTGAAGAAAGGGCCTCGATTTGGGCTTGTAAAGAGGTGCTTTCGTCTACCTTATGGGCGCCCGGGGCGATAGTTTTATTTCCCCGGGGAGTGTGCCACTGAAAATTGGTTTGAGCAATTTCCTCAATCTGATTATATATTTCGTGTGGGCGTCGATTACCTAAAAGTCCCCCGGAGCTAGAATCAAGTGTCTGCCTAGTATGTGGCAACAACCCATTATAGAAAGTGGATACTTGTTGCCATATTGCGAGGCCGTGATGGGGACACTTGCGTAATAGCTCCTTGAACCTTTCCCAAGTTTCATATAAGGATTCCCCGTCCTCTTGTGAGTATGTGTTAATTTCAGCCATTAATTTAGCAGTTTTAGAAGGAGGGAAATACTTATATAGAAATTTTTGGGCTAGTTCATCCCAGTTGTTTACCGATCCAGCTGGGAGGGTGTTGAGCCAAGCTTTCGCTCGGTCTTTTAGTGAGAATGGAAACATACGAAGGCGGATGGCGTCGTTTGATGCTCCATTGATCCGAAAGGTACCACATATTTCTAAGAAATTAGTTATATGTAGATGGGGATCCTCGTCCGCGAGCCCGTGAAAGGTCGCGGAGTTTTGGAGCATTTGTATCAAGTGCGGTCGAAGTTCGAAGTTATTGGCTTCGACATTCGGGGCATTGATAGCGGCGCCGAGATTACCTACGGTGGGCCGTAAGTAATCCATGAGGGTACGTTGGTCCGCCATTGGGGGTGGATCACCCGAAACCTTCTCTTGGTTTTTGGCTTTTAACCTTTTTCTGAGAAAGCGTTCGGGTTCTTCTAATGGTTCCTTTATGTCTTTATTGGAACTGGAGCTCATACACTACGCGAGGTTGGCGTCGGGTTCCAAGTCCTGCAATAAAAACAGAAAAGAATGTTGGTCAGAAGGTTCACCACGGCCCCGTGTCGAGCGAACACGGCCCCGTGGTCGGAGTTACAGTGGTTGTTTTTCAGATCCCAGTTACTGGAAGTTGGACACGGCCCCGTGTTGCACCGACACGGCCCCGTGGTCAGCCTTCTGTAACTTGAAAAACAAAAACTGCCAGTAACGTTGCTGAGCACGGCCCGTGTCCGACCAGGCACGGCCCCGTGCTGAGCTCTGCAGAAGCTGAGAAATCTAAAAAAAATCCTAAAAATAAAAAGATGATTAGGCCGTTGATTCCTAACTTTCTTAAAATCCTTGTGTCCCCGGCAACGGCGCCAAAAACTTGATGTGCGTGAAGTGTGTTATATTTTTAGATATATATTTAAGCCCTTTTTACACTTTTAGCCAAGTTTTAAATTTATAAAACACGATATTTACTAACACTAAACACACATATGGGCAAGTGCACCCATCGTGGACGTAGTATAGTGTTGGTAAGATACCGAGGTCGTCCAAGGACACAAGAGCTTTTAATACCGGTTTATCCTCAACGTCTACTCAAATCAAAAGGTTAGAAAAATGATTTAAACTAAGAAAACTAAAAACTAACTAAATGCTGAAAAATAAAATAAAATAAAAAACAGATAGACAAGATGAATCACTTGGATCCGACACGTGTATTAGTATAACCTTTGATTATTTTCGCACTTTTGCACTTGTTTAAGAGATTATCTTAGTTATTGTAGTAGGCCCCTCTTTTGAAGGCGACGTTACCCTCAACCCAGTAGTTTGAGTCAGCAAGGATACAATCCTAAAGGGTCGGATTATTGAAAGATAATGAATTAAGTTATTAATGCAAATTGTGGTAGGCCCCGCTTTTGGCGGTGACGTTACCCTCGGCTAAGTAGTCTGAGTCAGCAGGGATACAGTCCTAAATAGCCGGGTTATAGTATTAATAGTAGTTAACTTATGAGGGGGTCAAAGAGTTTGGATCCCCGCCATCCAATACCTATGGGCATTGAAGGAGATCCTACTAAATTTGACCCAGGTCCCAAGCAGGACCTCTAAACGCTGAACAAGGGCAAGACCTTTACCAAACCGTTCCCTTAACCCCCGACCAGGTAGCCAACATACCTCCATATAGACCGTGGAGATATGAATGGTGAAAATCTTTTATTTTATATAGACAGTAAAATAATGTCAAGACACCACGGACAAACGATAAGGAAAGATCACCTTCAACATAAGTAACTAGTTATTAAAGTCATTAATACAAAACCAAATAAAAAGTGCAAAAGATTAAAAATAAAAAGTATTATACTAAACACTTGTCTTCACCAAGTGATGTAAGAGACTTAGGCAAACATGGCCTTGATTGTCAAGAACTCTTACGATCAATCTTGGATCCCGAGACGACTCACACACTCTACGATGGACAATGGATGATGGTGGTGGATGATGGTGTTATGGTGGTGATGGGTGGTGGATGAGGTGTGAGAGAGGTGGTGTGCCAAGGGATGAGGAAGAATGAAACCAAGCTCCTCTATTTATAGGCTGGACAGAACGCTGGACACGGCCCCGTGTCCGCTGGACACGGCCCCGTGCCCGTCTGACACTCTCTCTCCTCATTAATTGTAATTGCGAATTACAATTAATGCGCCTGCTGTACTTTCAACACGCCCCCGTGCCCGCTGGGCACGGCCCCGTGGTGAGCAATGGAAGCTTCTACTGGTTTGTCTTTTCTGCTGCTTCCTGGGCACGCCCCCGTGTTCGCTGGACACGGGGCGTGTTCAGACTCTGTTTTCTTCTCTTTGTTTTGGGAGGTGCCGTTGAGGGTCCGGGCAGTCCACTTTTGTTCCTTTTCTTGTATTTATGGTAGAATTAGTGGTCTTTTTGCTTCTTTTGTGATTTTGAGCTCATTTAATCCTGAAAATACAAAAGGAAGACAAAAACACTCTTTTTCCAACATTAGTACTTAAAAAGGGTTAGTTTTATGCCTTAATTGTTGTGTTTTATATGTTGCATTTTACACACATCAGAGGTGGAACAGCTTGCTATGCAAAGATCATCAATCACATCAAGCATGTTCATAAAGAAGAGTTTTCTGAGAGTGATGACAGTTCTGGTTATTCTGGAAGTTCTGATGAAGAAGGCTCTGTTTCTGGGGATAATCAATCTGAGCCTGATATGAAAGAAGAAGGAGGTGCTGATGTTGAAGATCTGCTGAATGAAGCTCATGAGCTCATATGCCAGAAATCAATTCTGATTAAGAAGGCTGCTACTGCATCTAAGGAAATGGAGAAATTCTTTTCTGAAGATGGAGCTTTTTCTTTTCAAACTGCCTTTATGGCAAATGTCTCAGCCTCTTCAAGTCAGGTTAATTCTGAACCTCCAGCTCCTAGTGTTTGCAAATCATGTGCAGATATGAAGCTTGAATTAGAAAAGCTTCATAGTCATAATCAAAATTTGGTTGTTGAACTTTCAAAATGCAAAGAGGCAAATATGGCTTTAACTCGGAACGAAAAAGAATTTAAATCTGTAATCGAAACATTAAAGAAAAGTGTGTCCGAAGTGAACAAAGTGGTTTACCATAAACAAGTAAGTATAAATGAGTACATTAACCTTGTGGAGGAAACCAAGAAGCAACTAGCCATTGCCCAATGCGAGCATGATGCGATCAAACAAAAATTGGAAAGTTATTCTAACTCCCGATTTGTGCTTGATCACATCATCGATGTTCAACAACTGAAGGGAAATCAGAAAGGCATAGGATATACGAAATGTCCACCCCCTTTGAGGCATAACTATACCAAGATGCCTGATGAGGAAGATATGCCACGGTATGAACCCAGTGTGCCTCTGAATTTTGAGGAATTTTCTACTGGCCTAGGGTTCAAACTGGACAATTCTTCAAACACATCCTCTAAGCAACAAGAAACTTCAGCATCCATGAAGCAAAGTCCTCCAATTATCGAGGACTATGAGACATCGGATGATGAATTAGAATTGGATGTAAGTGATCAGGATAAATCACTTAACAAGATGAAAGGAGTAGTTATTCCACGAGAGAATCACATTCTTTGTGATCATGATACTCCTGATGTCCCATCTGTTAAGAAACAAGTGATTGATTCTGTCAAAGTTGATAAGACATGCGTGTCTACTGTTAAAAGCAGTAATGTGTTGTATACATTGGTTGGAGGTGATAAAATCTACTCAGATCACGATTTCCCAATTAAAAATGTAAATCAATCTTTGATTGATAAAGTCTTTGAAGACAACACAAACAAATTTTTGGGAAAAACACTTCCGGGAATTGTTGTAACACAATGTGCTCCAATTCCTAAGGCTGAGATTAGAAAACAGTTTGGTAATAAAAAATCTCCAACCACTCAACAACCTAGTGCTTCTAATGGTAAACAACCAGTCAAGAGAGCTCAAAAGTCTAATGTCTCTAAAATGAAATCTGAAACAAGAGGAGCTCCGTTCCAAAAGAAAGCAAAAGATGTCAAATTCGTGTCATCTAAAGGTACTGATAAGATTGAGACGTTTGAGAACAAATCAAACACCGATTTTGTGCAACAAGTCACGATCTTGAAACGTAACAATGATAACAATTACACTCAACATACAAATGGGTGTGATGAAAAGGCAAGTACCTCAGGTTCCACGAGTTCGACATCTCATTGTCAATCAAATTCTCCTAAATTCGTTGAAAGGAGAACATGCTTTAAATGTGGAGAATTTGGGCATATCATCAAAAATTGTCCAAACGCTCCAAAAGAAAAGTTTGTTGAGAAGTCACCACCTGAAAAGGTTCACCCTCAACGTCAGTCAGTTTCACCAAAATATGATACACGAACAATTAAAGAACAAGAAAAGAAACTGCGACGTAAGAATATAAAAACTGTTGAGAAAGCCTTAAAATCAGAAGTTAATACAGTTAAAAAGGAACCTAGTTTGTCACAACCTTTACAACCAGAAGCTTCAAAAACCGTATACAACACTCAATCTGGTAGGCAAAAACAAACTTGGAAACCTAAAGTGGGTGATAATTCAGGGGGAGCAGTTGTACTTGAGAATCATCAAGAAATTGAGCTCACGTTTCGTGATGCTCAGGGACGACCCAAGACCACTAAGGCTTGGGTCCCCATCCTCAACTGATTTTTAAACGATATGTGCAGGGTGTTCCAGGAGGAACTATTAATAGTCATTGGATTGTTGATAGTGGAGCATCCAGGCACATGACTGGCGACCTACTGCTTCTATACGACGTGAGAAATATTAGAGGAGGCTATGTCGCATTTGCGGGAGACAAAGGCGGATACATCACTGGAGAGGGTAGTATCTCCAATGGTATTGTGTGTTTCGATAAGATCAATTATGTTCGTCAAATTGATCATAATCTTCTCAGTGTGTCGCAAATCTGCGATAAAAAGTTCACTATGCATTTTGATGATGCCGGTTGTTATGTGCTTAAACCTGGGTTCAAAATTCCACAAGAATGGATTCTCTTATCAGCTCCGAGAGTTAATGATCTTTATATTCTCGACATGAGCCAAGCGATTACAACATCTGCACAAGTCACTTGCTTTGTCTCAAAAGCCACTGAAAAGGAGTCTATATCTTGGCACAGAAGAATGGGGCACATTCACTTGAGGAAAATGAACCAATTGGTGAAAAACAATCTTGTGAATGGTGTGCCTGTGAGAAGTTTTCATTTACAAGATATTTGTGTCTCGTGCCAAAAGGGGAAGCAAACGAAGAAGTCTCACCCTTTAAAGAAAATCAACACTGTCAGCATTCCTCTCGAACGTCTTCATATGGACCTTTTTGGACCTATGAAGCACAAGACAACATTCGGAGATGCTTATTGTCTAGTTGTTACCGATGACTACTCTAGATTTTCTTGGGTATCCTTCATGGCACACAAAAGTGAAACTCCTGGCATCCTCAAGGATCTTCTTACTATGTTGGAGAATCTCTATACGTTGAAAGTGAAGAGGATCCGAAGCGACAATGGAACCGAATTCAAGAATCAAGTTATGGATGAGTTCTGTACTTCTAAAGGTATTCTTCATGAATACAGTTCTCGTTATACTCCACAACAAAATGGTGTCGCGGAGAGGAAGAATCGGACGATCATCGAAACTGCAAGAACAATGTTAGTAGAGTCGGAACTCCCTGTTCAATTCTGGGGGGGGAGGCTGTATCGACTGCGTGCTATACATTAAACCGAGTTCTTACAGTAAAGAGACATGGCAAAACTTGCTTCGAACTCCTTCAGAAAAGGAAACTGGATCTTTCTTACCTAGAACCGTTTGGTGCTCCATGTACTATGATTGAGCCGGATGGAAAGTTTGGAGCGAAAGCTATCGAGGGTTTCTTCCTTGGATATGCTACTCCGAATTTTCGTGTTTGGAATCTGGCTACCAAAAGGATTGAGCTATGGAGTGAGGTGAGGGTTCAAAGGTACACGAGTCCTGTTAGAGCTCCGGGTGATCCGTGGATGTTCGATTATGATGGACTATTTGACTCCTTCAATCTACCAACCTTTGACGAAGAGTCAGCAGCGGCTAGAATGTTGTTTGAAAGTGACAACACTACTGTCTCGCCATTGGTTAGACCTGTTCTTGTTAACCCACAAGGTTCTTCATCGGTTAACAATACAGTTCAAAATGAGGTATTTGAAGATGCTGCTGATTACAATGAGTCTTCAGAAGATGATGAATATCATGATGCAGCAGAAGGATCTTCAGCTCCAGTTGCTCCTGTTCAAGGTGCCTCTGCTGATACACCTCATGTGCAGAATGTAGACACTGCTGAAGGGAATGCATCCACCTCTACACACATTCATGGTGTGGAGTTGGTTGTTGATCTTAATCTTAACAATTTGGGTATCAATGCACGTGTGTCAGAAAATCCTGAAATGAGGATTCATGATACCCACCCCCAGCAGAATATTATAGGAGATGTCCATCGCGGTGTGCAGACGCGTAATCAGCTGAGAAACAACCAGAATGCTGGTTTGTATTCAGCTATAAGAGAATCTGGTCTTCAGAATGACTGGTCCTTCGCGTGTTATGTGTCACAAGAAGAACCAAAATCGTGGAAAGAAGCTTTGAAAGCAATGCGAGACGTTGATGATGAGGAAATTGAGAAGATGCTGAGTGAACCGGAATCTGCGAATGTTGAAAATGTTGATGAGATTGTCTTTGAAGGTGGAGTGAAGAAGTCATCATATGTGAGACAAGATGGTACCGAATTTGCTCCATTTGATGAGGAATGGTTGAAAGACAACGTTGAAGACATTGATGAACACTTGAAGAACCGTGACACTTCTGAGAATACCACAGATGCGTTTACAGCGTGGCGTCAATGGTTTCTGTCAAAGGTTGCAAAGCCAGTTCCAGAACCTGCGCAAGTCGATTTCCTACGGCTAGAAAAGGCCATGCCAAGTGGGCGTATCTTATGCTGGGTGTTTGTTAAGGAAATTCACTGTGTTGCGATCAAGAGGGAGTTCGGGATTCAGTATTTTAGGTCTCTGCTGAGCATTTTATCTTTGCCATTTTATGATGTGGCTGCCTTGACAAAGATAGATCACATTAATCGCCCAGGTTTTGATGGTGCGACGCTATTTGAACGTTTGATTCGAATGAACAAGAAATCGGGGTGGAAAGACAAGTCTTACAAGCCTCAGTTCCCCAGACATCAGCAGATAAAGTTCACGCTTGATCCGGAAACCAACACCGGTAGATACAAGCTAGTGTATGAGCCTGCAAGAGTGGTTGAAAAGATTCCTTTAAAGCCGATGCAGCAGGACTTTCTTGGAGACATGTGTTTATGGTGTTATGATTCAGATACGCATGAAGCAGTGATCGTGTTCAACGATGACAGGAATTTTAGAATACTGGACCCGATGTGGCTGGTGAATATGTCGACGTCCGATATCACGAAGTTGTACAGGCACGACATCATTTATGAAGATAAGGATGCTCATCAAGCCTTGAAGTTTCAACGGATTGCTTGCTACTGCTATTACCGGGGAATACATTCTGGTAGTTCCTGGTCCGAGCGTCACCTCTGAAGATCAAGATGAAGACCGAAGACGAGTAACAGACAAGGGGGAGTTTGTTGATGCACTTTTTGTGTCTGTTACTAGTCTTGTATGTTATGTCGTATTTTGTACGGTCCTTAATCTTTTATCGAGTCTGTATCCATAGTCGACCAAGTCGGATATCCTCCTATCCGCTTGTGTCCGACGTGTTTTGTCTCTCGTTGTATGTATTTATGGTAAAACTATGCATGTCGCATGTAAGGGTATATATGTCATATTGTAATACTTCTGTGCCATCTGTTTCTGCATAACAGTTTGCAGAAACAATTTACAACATTGCAGGCCTTGACGAAACAGGCCTGTTTCGTCAATTTGATGTCGACGAATCAGGCTTATGTGTTTCGGTTGTGTTTCGTCAAGGCAGTCAACGAATCAGATGTGATTCATTGACTAGTGGGCTTGTTAATGGGCTTAGTTCTGATTCGTCAGCCTACTTTCTGATTCGTTAAGGACCTTAGCCCATCTGCTATATAAAGGCACAGAATGTTCACAGAAAGTTTAGAGATGCCAGTTTACCCTTTGTGCTTGTAAGAACTGTGTTTGTATCAGTTTGCATTTCTCATCAAGTTAATCAAACGATTGTGTTTCTTTGGTTAATCCTTGTGTTCTTTATGTTTTGTGTTTGATTGGCTAAGTTAAGTGGTTTCCGCACACTTAGCTTTGTTTGCTATAAACAAGGATTCCGTAGTGAAAATCGATCCTCCGATTTAGGGACCTACAGGAAAAGTGGCTATAAAAGTTACCTAAATAAAGAAGAAGTTTTATTTCAATAAATTAGGGTTTATCCCTAAAAACATATTTGTAATGGAAAGTTGGGTTTTTCCCTTATATTTATAAATTATAAAATATGGTGTTTTACTCTGATAAAATATTTCCTAACTACGATCCTGATGAAATTTCCGCTACCAAATTAATGATAAACACCGATACCACCATCTTTGAGTAGGCCACGGCCGCCCGCCTCCCAGCGCAGGGGTCGGGGGGTTGCGACAGAAGGTGGTATCAGAGCCACAACCACTAATTTCAGCCACAGAAGTGTTCTACTGACACCAAAATTTTATCCATTATGTTAGGAAATAATCTATGGGATTACGTGCATATCTGCATATTATTGTTTTGTGTTATTTGACAATTTGTTAGTTTACAGTATGAGTGATCAAGGACCATCGAACGCCTATCGTCAATTGTCTAGTTCTCCTATAGATGAAGGAACTTCTTCCTAGCCTACTTCTTCGGGGTACTCAGCTGATAAGAAGAGGGGATTTTCATATTTAAGGCGCAATCTGATAAACCATTCCCTACCAAAAAGAGAGGATGGTTCAGTCGGGGTGTACACGAGCGTAGGAATAGAATGAGGAAGTTGCAGCAGCAACGGGCCTTAGCAGCAACAAATATGGAGATGAATGCCCAGACCCAGGACATAATCAGTAAGCGATTGGCCAATTTTCACATATTAGCTACCACTGCTGTAGACCCAAACCTAGAACAAATCATCGCACCACAGCCGCTACCACTGTTTCCAACTCAACCCATGGAAATAGAACCCAACCTAGGAGACCAGATTCCAATACCTGCCTTCGACCCAAACGAAATCCCTAGAGTCGCAGCACCAAACCCTCTAGCTTATGACCCATGGAATGACGAACATAGAGATTATCGAGAACTCTACCCACCGGAGGAACTCATACCCAACCCTGTAGCACCATACCCCAACCTTGACCCTCTAGATCCACACTAGGATGCCGATCAGTATGTTCGGGAAATACTAGAAAACCCATACCCATATGGAGAACCCGTACCACCATACCCTGACCCGATACCAGCACCACCACCACCCATGAGTACCGAAAACGTGCAGGAACTCCGCACGTTTGGTGAGGAGTTATTAGATGAAGGTGAAAGAATAAGGCAAATAGGGGAGATGCTCGTTTGGAAGTACGACGAGCGCAATAGGTAGTACTGAATGAACCACTAGTAATAATAATAATAATAATAATAATAATAATAATAATAATAATAATAATACTAATAATAATAATAATAATAATAATAATAATAATAATAATAATAATAATAATAATAATATAGATATAAATATATATATGCGAGTAGTTTGAAGAAAAAAATTCAACTAAAAATAGATAATCCACTACCTACTGATGCATAGCTAGTAGTGTATTTTAAATTCCAGTTGCAACTTGTAATATATAAATATATGAAATAGAGTAAATGTCGCAATGTACGGCGATTTTGATCAAAGTGTTTGTTTGTGTGATTGTTCGCATTAAATATTGTTCTGTGATATTAATATTTGGTAAATGTTTATAATCCAGATGTACAATGAAGTGAATCAAGAAAACCCGAATAACGGTAATAACGGGAACCAATTAGATAACAGTGCCATCCAACACATAGTGGCACAAGGGATTATAGACGCTATGCCATATATTATCAAAACGGTTTAGGAAGCGGAAAATAATAAAACTAACAGTGGAAGTAAACGACCACCTACTAAACCCAGCCACAACGTAAACAATGGACCGTTACTTCAATTGCCTATTCCAAAAAGAAGAACCATGTCTTATGGTTGTTCTTACAAACAAATTCTGGTCTTGTTAACTAATGGAATTCTCGGGCAATGAAGGAGCCATTGCAGCTCTACGTTGGATAGAAAAGACTGAGGTAGTCTTAAAAATAAGCAAATGTACAGAAGAAGATAAAATCATGTTTGCTTCCAATCTTTTTAAGAATGCATCTTTAGAATGGTGGAACACTATTCTCTAGTCTAAGGGAAGTGACAGAGCCTATAATATGGAATGGATTGAGTTTAATAATATGGTTGAAAGGAAATTCTGTCCTCCCAATGAAAAAGAACAGATAGCTAATAAGTTCTTAAACCTTAGAATGACTGGAGTTGACTATAAGGGTTACACTACCGTATTCTTCGAATATGCTAGAATTGTGCCAACCCTAGTTTCACCAGAGCCAGTATTAATCTCCCGTTACATCTGGGGATTAATCAGCGAGTTTAGACATGTAGTCAAGGCAACTAGACCACAAACTGTAGAAGAAGCTGTTGAACTAGCAAATACCTTGACTGATGAACTAGTACGTACACAAGAAGAAAACCAGAGGAAGAACCTAGACCAAAAGCTTACCCAGGAGTTTCGCTATGGTAATTCCAACAGTGGGAAAAATATAGTATCTACCTCCGCACCTTACTATAAGGCCTGCAAGAAGAAACATTTAGGGAAATGTTCCACATACTGCAATTTCTGCAAGATACCAGGACACAAGGAAGAAGACTGTAGGAAGAAACCTAGTAATGGAGTATGCTTCAATTGTGGAGAAAAGGGGCATATCAAGCCAAATTGTCCGAAACTAGCTCCAGCCATGAACAACAAGACTACTAAGAATGCTAGAGCATTTGTTCTGACAGCCGAAGAAGCAAAGATGATTCCGGACGTGATTGCCGGTATGTTTTTAGTTAATGATGTTTTTGCTAAAGTATTATTTGACTCTGGTGTGAACCAAAGTTTTATTAATACTTCATTTTGCAAACTTCTCAATCAAGCATTAACTAAACTTCAACAAGAATGCATAGTAGAGACAGTAAATGGAGAATCCATTAAGATCACTGAAATCTTGCAGGGAGCAAGAATAGAAATTTTAAACCAAAATTTTATTGCAAATCTTTACCCAATGAATCTGACTGGATTTGATGTCGTACTAGGAATGGATTGGTTAATAACCAATAAAGCCAGTATTCTCTGTGATCAAAAGTCAATACAAGTAAATTCACCAAAGGGTGAAAAGATCACAATTAAAGGAGACAAGCCAACTAGGTCCACAAAATTCATCTCGGTGTTGAAAACGACAAGTTATGCAAGAAAAGGGTCACTAGTGTATATGATTTCCATAATCGTTAATACTAAAGGAAAAGAATTGAAAGATATTCCCGTAGTATCTCAATTCTCAAATGTTTTCCCAGAAGAATTACCGGGACTACCGCTAGATAGAGAAGTCGAATTCCGAATTCACCTGCTACCAGGGACAGCACCAATTGCCAAGGCACCTTACCATTAGCACCAGCAGAGATGCAAGAACTGAAGAAACAGTTGGATGAACTTCTGGAAAAAGGATTCATACAGCCTAGCTCATCATCGTGGGGAGCACCAATCTTGTTTGTCAAGAAGAAGGACGGATCAATGCGTATGTGCATTGATTACCGAGAACTCAATAAAGTCACGATTAAAAATCGGTACCCATTACCGAGAATCGATGATTTGTTTGATCAATTGCAAGGAGCTCGATTCTTTTCCAAGATCGATTTACGCTCAGGATATCATCAATTAAAGGTACAGGAAGAGGACATTCCTAAAACCGCTTTTAGAACAAGGTATGGCCATTATGAATTTACCGTCATGCCATTTGGTTTAACTAATGCCCCAGCTGCATTTATGGACATGATGAACAGAATATGTAAACCATATTTGGATAAATTCATCATTGTCTTTATAGGTGACATTCTCATTTACTCTAAGAGTAAAGAGGAACATGCAACGCATCTGCATGCACTCCTTACATTATTGAGAAATAAAGGCTTTATGCTAAATTTTCAAAATGTGAGTTTTGGTTAAAAGAAGTCCAATTCCTTGGATATTTAGTAAATCATGAAGGAATTCATGTAGATCCTACAAAGATCGAGGCAATTACTAAATGGAAAGTCCCTGAATCACCAACGGAGGTGAGAAGTTTTCTAGAACTGGCCGGGTATTATAGACGATTTATCCGAGATTTTTCTAGAATAGCTATTCCTTTAACAAAACTGACCTGTAAATTAGTTAAGTTTGAATAGGGACCAAAACAGGAAGAAGCCTTAGAATTCTTAAGCAAAGATTAACCAACGCACCCATACTAGCATTACCAGAAGGAACTGAAGACTTTGTAGTCTACTGTGACGCGTCTAAGTTAGGTTATGGATGTGTGTTAATGCAACGACAAAAAGTTATAGCCTATGCCTCTAGACAACTTAAGAATCATGAAGAGAATTATACAACCCATGATCTAGAATCAGGAGCCATAATTTTTGCCCTTAAAATTTGGAGACATTACCTTTACGGTAGTAAGTTTACCGATTTCACCGATCATAAGAGTTTAAGATATGTTTTTGGGCAAAAGGAGCTAAATATGAGACAGAGACGCTGGATGGAAATTCTTAGTGACTATGATTGTAATATCCAGTATCATGCAGGAAAGGCTAATGTAGTAGCTGATGCTTTAAGTCGAAAGTATCACGAAAAGCCAAAAAGAGTACCTTCTCATAAATTAAATCTGTAGATAGATTTAAATAATCAGATTAGAGAAGTACAGGAATCAGTAATCAAGAACGATACTGAAAAATTGAAAGGAATGATTAAGGAATTAGAACAAGGAACAGATGGAATTTGGAGATTCCATAAGGAAAGAATTTGAATACCCAAACGAGGAAACCTACGCCACCGAATTTTAGAAGAAGCCCATAAGTCTAAGTACACGATACACCCTGGAAGTGATAAGATGTATCAAGACTTAAGAAAGAATTTCTGGTGGATAGGAATGAAAAAGGATATAACAGCTTAGGTTGCCAAGTGTCTAACCTGTTCCCAAATTAAAGTTGAACATCAGAAACCCTCAGGTTTACTACAATAATTAGAAATGCCAATATGGAAATGGGAACTGATAACAATGGATTTTGTTACCAAATTACCCAAAACACGAAAGGGTAATGATACAATCTGGGTTATTGTAGACAGATTAACTAAGTCAGCTCATTTCTTACCGATGAAGGAAACTTTCAGTATGGAACAATTAGCCAAGTTATATGTAAATGAAATAGTTTCATTACATAGAATTCCTTTATCTATTGTTTCTGATAGAGATAGCCATTTTACTTCTCATTTTTGGACTAGTTTCCAAAAAAGCAATGGGAACCAAGTTAAATCTAAGCACTACTTATCATCCTCAAACGGATGGACAAAGCGAAAGGACAATTCAGACAATGGAAGACATGCTTAGAACTTGTGTAATTGATTTCAGAGGAAATTGGGATGATCATTTACCATTAATAGAATTTTCCTACAATAACAGCTATCATACCAGTATCAATGTTGCACCATTTGAAGCACTTTATGGACGAAAGTGCCGAACTCCAGTCTGTTGGGCAGAAATTGGAGAAAAGCAACTGTCTGGACCCGAGATAGTACAAGAAACAACAGACAAGATTATTCAAGTCAAGGAAAGATTAAAAGTAGCACACGATCGTCAAAAGAGTTATGCCGATAACAGGCGAAAGCCATTGGAATTTCAAGTAGGAGATAAAGTATTGTTAAAAGTTTCTCCTTGGAAAGGAATAGTTAGATTCATCAAGAGGGGAAAGCTAAGCCCCATGTATATTGGACCTTTTGAGATTATTAGAAGAATAGGACCCGTAGCGTATCAGCTACAACTGCCAGAGGAAATGGCAGGAATACATGATGTATTTCATGTGTGTAATCTCAAGAAGTGCTTAGCAGAGGAATCATTAGTAGTAACTCTTAAGGACATAGAGGTGAATGAGAAACTTAAGTTGGTAGAGAAGCCCCTACAGATTGAAGACACAAAGATCAAGAATCTTAAGCATAAGAGATTAGTTCTAGTCAAAGTGAAATGGGATTCCAAGAGAGGACCAGAATACACTTGGGAGCTTGAATCAGAGATGCAGAGGAAATATCCACACCTGTTCTAGTAGACCGTGAGGACGAGTTCTAAAACAAGGTGGGGAGGATATAACAACCCTCCTAAAATTTATTAGAACATCCCTATACATCCTAAAATACACCCCGTATACGAAAAGTGGGCCCGAAATACCTTAAATTTAACAAAAAACAAGAAAAACAAAATTTATGGGGCACTCGCGGGGCGCGACAGCTTGAGGGAAGGCTGTCGCGGGTCGCGACAGCTTGGCCACCAGGCCGCCACGTGTCAACATCAACCCTAGAGCCTACCCTATGGCGGGGCGCGATGGCCCCTCTTGTCTCCCTCGTGACGGCCCCTCTTGTCTCCGTCGCGGGGCGCGGGAAAGGGTCGATCAGACCCTATAAATAGAGGGCATCGGCATTCAGTTGCAAATCGTTCAAAAATCATAATTCTCTATCAATCTCTGTAGGATCGTGTCTTGACCCGGACGAGTCGTTCAGAGGCAATCTCCTATGTTTCAGGTGCGGAATAACAAGAAACTTAGGTAGAAATAGCTTGTTCTTCACTTTAATCAACTGTTGTATTGATTTATCAACGTTTACAGCTCAAACGTCACACCGGCAGCACCTTGGTATGGAAATCACAAAAGTTCTATTTGTTTCGCTTGAAGGCCAGCTCTTTATAGTGTTCAGGTTTCGCTTATGTGTGCATGGCACTCAAGCGAAACCCTTACTGTGACACTGAAGCGAAACCATTACAAGACCATACAAGCGAAACCTTTTCTAACACACATACATTTTCCTATTTTCTCGTATATTGAGCCCTAATCTATACAACGCAATGATTGACTTGATCCAAGACGAAATCAACAGATGTAGTGCACCAACAGACTCCCCCTCAGATGTTGATGGAGTCGCTCATCAATACACACCATACTGTGTCTTCACATCTTCAGTCTTGATCAGTCTCTGGGCTTTTCTTTTTCTCTTTTCACCAACAGACTCCCCCTCACGATTTACTGGCATTCTTTTGTTCTTCAGTAACATCTTCAGGATCGTTGTCTGATCTTCACAGGTTCTCAGGATCGATCAACCTGGCTCAAACAGAGGCCTTCAGAAATCGAAACTTGGCACTCTATCTTCAGATCCAAGATCAAACCTGACTATACCTGCACATTCTTAACCTAGCAATAAGATTTCTAATTTTAACAAATTTAGTGCACCAATACTAACTCTCTCTCAAATCCATGTGCACCAACATAAACTCCCTCTCAAAATTACTCTTCCACAGATTATGATGAACCACTTGAAGATTTGAAAAAATATGTTTTGACAATTAGTCACTCTCCCCCTCACAACAGTGTCATCATGTTTAGCACTTGGAACTTTGAAAATCAGCTTTCCAATATCAGTTGTCGAAAATCTTTTTGAATTTCTGAAACTTTATGCTAAAACACACTAAAAATCTTTTTGGATTTTGTAATAACAAAACATGTAATGCAGTGAAGAAATATTTACAAACAATATTTTTGTGAGTTCGTGTAAGAGGATCATATCAGTTTATGAGACCTGTCATTAACACCGTTAAGCTTCATTTCATTTTAAGTTCTAAACAATTCACCTAGATTGTCAGTATATCGATCCACTGAAATTTTCACACAATGTTCAATTGATCAGAGATACGATATTAATGTTTTAAGAACTTAAACTTATCCGTGTGTCCCACTACTTGAATATACTCCCGTATCCAGATCCCAGTATTCAGTCTGTGAGTATACCACAGCTGATATCTGTATAGGGGTTAGATGCGAGGGCCGTGAGAGCTCAGGTCGATACTTCCGTATACGCAGAGAGATGACGGCTTCGACTTTCGGTGTGTCCCCTTTAGAGGATCTTTTTATTTCAACAGCAGCGACTATCAATTTTATTGTTTCATCAGCATGCTGAGGGTGAAGCTATGTTTCAAGCTTTTTGCGGAAAGCATTATCCGGAAACTAGGTCAGTACTTCTATACAGCAGAAGTCCCGGGATAATACCTCAGATATCACTGAGCATAAAGACCTAGTATCTCAGAATAAGGGATCTTTCAAACAAGATTTCAGGGGTTACGTATATATCCAAGTTTGAGTTAACCCACAGAACAAGCAAGTTTGAAATTTAGTTTATATCTCATCACAATCTACTAAATGTGCGAAAACCTACTGACACATCCTCACTGAGATTGTTTATCACATTTTATCTTTACATTTCTTTAGCATGTTGTGACAGCCTACTGATGTACTATCATTTCCTCTTTTCACAACGAAACTCATTTTTGAATTTTATCGTGTTTTTGGCTTTTTCAAATTTTCTAATGTTTTTGGAATTTCTGAAATTTTCTTACTCCCCCTAAAATGCAAACACATTTCAAAGGAAATTTGAAAACTACTAGACTCTTGACCCACTTGAAAACATAGAAAAATAACACAAACTGTACAAAAATTTGACAACCGACATCGAATCACATCACATCAAATCACCATTCACTCGGCATAAACAATCTGAACTTCCCCTATCAACAAACCATTTTCTCATTTAGATCTCAAAACACTTAAGTTTGTTTTAATCAGAATGATTTTTCCGGAAAATGAGTTTGTTTTTACCACTTGTAAGTTAGCATCAAATTCGGGGATGCGGTTCATCATCTTGTCTATTTTAACCATATTTAGTAAATCAAGTACAACTTAATGTCCCTGATTTACCATTCACAGTTCACAAACCTCTGTACCACTTGTAAAAAATAACCACTTGTAGGAATATTACGTCTACATTTTACCCATCAAAGTGCCAATTCCTGCTTCGCACTTACCAACCTGGAAGCTCTGGCGTAGTCATTCAACCTGTAACATTCAAACACTTTGTTAAAAATTTTCATACACAATCATCAAAACATGAATGATGCCGATTCATGATCCACGATATAAACTTGGGATCTCCGGCGTAGTCCTAAGACTATCATGGAATGCAGACTTCCATCCAAGTCTTTTCAGACTTGATGGCTTTCAACTCTTGAGCAGTGGGGTTGTAAGTTGCCTTTTTAGTTGAGTAAAAGTCTTTAACCCCCTTCGCTTTCCCATTTAACATTTTTCCAAAAATCTTTTTAACATTCCCGTTGAATGTTTTCTCGACATCAAAATCCTTTTTCTCATTATAAAACTGATTTGAAATCTCAGTTTTTCCAACTTTCTTTTTAACTTCCTCAAACTTCAGTAATGGAAATTCATCATCATTCACTGAAACTTTCTCCTCAACCTGTGGCTCTTCTGGCTTTGTGGAACCAGATTCATCGCCGACATTCACCTCAACTTTCTTAACAACCCACATTTGGTTGTCTTTTCCTTTCTTTTCATACAAATTCCTCTTCGAACACTCACCAACCTCATAAGTTGAGTTTTCAAAAACTTTAAGTTTTTCAGTTCATGGTTCAACATCAACAACTTTTTCTTTTAGTTTCTGAGAAACTCCCTGTTTTGTTTTTGCATTCTTTGAACAATTCCATGCAATGTGACCAGCTTCATTGCACTTGTAACAGGTACGAGTCTCTCTTTGATACACCACTTCAGCTCCATTCTTCTTTCTTTCAGCAAGAAACTCTTGATTTGACTGTCTCCAGAATGGTTTCTTCTGTTCCTCATCTGAACTTCCACCTGACACAAATTCTGTTTTTGTTTTAGAATTTTTATCATTTTTATAATTTTCTGGTGGAACAAATCCTAAACCTTTCTTTTTGTAGCTACCATTTTGCTTAGGTTTCTTTTGAAAACCGGAACCAGAATTGTAACCTTTTTTTCTTGTTTAACCGTTGTTGAACTCTTGAAGTGTATTTTTTAGATTTTTCAAAACTTTTCAAAACTTTCAATTCAGGAATATTAATCTCTATTAGTTTGAAAGTTTTATTAATCAATTCCGTTTTAATACTCATTATTGGGAACTCTTTGTTGTAATATAATTTGTTAGAACCATTCAAAGTATAAACAACTTCGAATGTTTCATCATTCAAATTTGCCTTTGATAACAAAAATTCTTTACTATAAGACCGTTTGACCAACGAATTTTCCCTGTTGACTGACGAACTTGACTTTCCAGACTCAGACTTTGACTCAGATTCCTCATCAGTATCCAACACCTGATCGACCACCTTTTTAATTATCTCAGACTCATGATCAGTATCGGACGAGGTAAACGTGACATCAATGTTATCTGGTAAAACGTCAGTTGTGTCGGTTTTAAGCTTTATATTGACTGCTTTTTCAAGTTGCTCCTCGTTTGGTTTTCTAGGAGAGTACCCTTCCCAAATTGGAGGCGGACACTTGTTATAGCTAACAGTCGGTTTCTTACCACAGTCTTTCTTCTTCTTTGGCTTCTCGTCTTGAAAAGCTTCCATTCCTGCAACAGTTGGGTAAATACGATCAATGGGATAATCAGAACTAGAATAACTTTGCAGTAAACGTCTAATCCTCTCATTTTCGATCTTCTCGGTCTCTAACTCTTGTTTCCACTTGGCACTCTCTTCGATGTAGAAATTTATGGCTTTTTGCTTTGACATCATAACTGCATTCATCATCGTCAGTGCTTGTTCTCTCTCTGAGTTCGTCTTTTGTAGACCAGTTACTGTTTTGTTCAAGACATCATATGATTCTTTCACGTAGTTAAGGTTAAACAGTAACTGCTCTTTCTTCTTTTCGTACTCAGGTATTATGTCATCTTTTGCTGCACATTCCTTGCAAGCTTCCAAACACTTCTCGCAAGGCTTGACAACTTCAACAATCTTTTCAATCTTGATTGTTTTCACAACTTCAATCACCTTTACTTCTTCTTTCACCTTCTCAGCTTCGATTACCTTATCATCACTCACCAGCTCAGTCTTATCATTCTCTTCAGTAACACTTTCAGTCTTCATTTCCATTTGTTCTTTTGCAGCTTTCTTTGCCTTCAACTTTTCCAAGCGATCTGCAAAATAGAAATGAAAACTTTCAGGAGAAAGATGAGATTTTGAAACATTTATATGTTTCTCTTCCTCATCATCACTACTACTATCAACTGGTGACTGATCAAACTGTACAGATTTTTCAGAATCAGCATCTGATGGACCAGAATCAGATGGTGTTTGATCAAATACAACTTCTTTTTCAGAACTAGCAACATTTTCAACACTCTCATCTGAACCCTCTGAAATTTCCCCAGATCTTTCTGAAAGTTCATCAACACTTTCTGAATTTTCATCAGAGGTAACAGACTCTTCATCCTCACTAGTCACATTCACTCAGATAGATTTCATCCATGTAGCAAACATATCTGGCTCTCTGACAATCTTGGCGATAAAAGCTTTGAACTCTCCTTTCTCATCAACAAACATATCCCAACTAAAGCCATCAGGTAGTCTCTCATCATCTTGATCAACTATACAGGCTTTGCTGTCAGGAGATATGTATTTGTCCCAGCTGAAATCCACTAAACATGCTCTCTTAGAATCTTCAATCTTCCTACCATGAGCCGTCTGTGAATCTTGTGATTGACCAACTTGCTGATAAATGGCTTTCCGGTAGTAGTCGTCTTTTCCGAACGGATTCTGAGCACCACTAGCTTCTCTACCCTTGCACTCTCGTTTGAAATGGCCTTTCTCCCTGCATCGAAAACAAGTAACTTTAGATTTATCAAAACCTAAAGTAGATACATGAGCATCAAGAAAGTCATTTCTCCCGGTGATTGTTTTGAACTTCTCAGCACGTCGAAGAACACTTGCAAGACACCATTTGATATCCATGAGTTCCATTTCTTCGGCGTCTATCTGATCGTAATCCTCCTTTGTAAGCATAGGATTTCCGATCCGACCAGCAACAAGACCCTCATAGGATAACAACACAGAACTAAGAAGAGCCATGTGATCTTTAGTAGTGTCTTCTGAAAAGCTTTGACCTTCTGGAAGATTTAGAGCTATGTTGCATTGAATCACATAACCATTTCCAGTTTTCGTGCTTTGAGACTGAAAGCTTGTGTTAGATTCTTTAGGATTTACACTTGGAAATGAAGAGAATCCGCTGCTGCTTTTTGAACTCTGATCAGCTTTTTCCGTTGAATCACCAGCACTGAAAGCAGTTTGGATTTTCGGACTTCTCTCAGCTTCAGGAACTGGAATGCTACCTTTATAGTACATCTTCACATCCTGCTGACCACTTGGACTGTTCATCCTAGCGATCTTCTGTTGTTCCAGATCCTGACTCTCAATCTTTTCGATGAACTGTGAGATCGTCAACATATCATAAACACCCGTATTCTTCAGAATCATCAGATATGTTCCCCACTCTTTCTGTGGTAGAGCATCGGCTAGCTTATCTACCCATTCCTCATGATCTTTTTCAACACCCAACATTGACAATGATCGTACTAAGTGATAGTATCTCTCAATCAGCTTCTTTGTATCCTCTCCCGGTAAGCTGCTGAACAGATCAAACTCTTTCTTAAGCAACGCCTTCTTGCTTTTAATCATATTCTCACTTCCCTCAAATTTTACTTTAAGAGCATCCCACATCGATTTTGCAGTTTTATCATGCTGTAGCAGAATGAATATATCTTCTTTAATCGCTTGCTGCAATAAACTGATCATCATCTTCTCGGCTTTGTACATCACTCGTTCCTGATCCGTAAATTCAGATAACTGTTTAATAACCTGCAAATCTGTTCGAGGTAACACATACTTCTTTAATATACACTCCCATGATCTAAGATGATTCGCCTGAACCCAGTTCTCGAATCTATCTTTCCACCCGTAGTATTCTTCAATACTCATCAACTTCGGGGGCTTTTGGGTGGTTCCCGTTTCGTTCTCTAAGTTCATGGCCTGAGCAATCGCAGCTGGAGTAGACGATGTTGCGAACGCGTTGTAAAATTCTGAATCCATGACAACTTTGCACGTTTTTCAATAACACTGACAAATAAGCGAAACTAGTTGTTCACACAAGCGAAACTACTGAAAAGCACTTGAAGCGAAACACCAAATGTTCTTAGAAGCGGAACCACTGATGTATCAATAAGCGAAACTTCTTCAAGCGGAACTTTCAAGCGAGACTCTTGAAGCGGTTTCAAGCGGATCCTTTGACCTTTGTGTTAAACAAGCGAAACTATTCTGCAATTTGAAGCGGAACTGTCAAGCGAAACTTCAAATTATCAATTGAAGCGGGACCTTTCAAGCGGAACTATCATATGTTCATTGAAGCGAAACATAGTCCGAAGATCATTTGACCCATTTTTAATCCGAATTTTGGCATGAAATTTTCCAGGGTTTGTCAATAACCAGTAACACTCAATCTGTGCAATTTTGACCCAAATCTGACCGATAAAACTTTCTGAAATGATAAAAGAAAGGTGTAGAAGCAAGAAATGATGATGAAATCCAGCTAATTTCTGTAGAAAACCTCCTCCCAAGCTCTGATACCACTTGTAGGATCGTGTCTTCACCCGAACGAGTCGTTCAGAGGCAATCTCCTATGTTTCAGGTGCGGAATAACAAGAAACTTAGGTAGAAATAGCTTGTTCTTCACTTTAATCAACTGTTGTATTGATTTATCAACGTTTACAGCTCAAACGTCACACCGGCAGCACCTCGGTATGGAAATCACAAAAGTTCTATCTGTTTCGCTTGAAGGCCAGCTCTTTATAGTGTTCAGGTTTCGCTTATGTGTGCATGGCACTCAAGCGAAACCTTTACTGTGACACTGAAGCGAAACCATTACAAGACCATACAAGCGAAACCTTTTCTAACACACATACATTTTCCTATTTTCTCGTATATTGAGCCCTAATCTATACAACGCAATGATTGACTTGATCCAAGACGAAATCAACAGATGTAGTGCACCAACAATCTCTGATTGCAAAAATAATACTCGGGTATAATACCCCCTAATTAGCGAAGCTCTGCCTCGTTGTAAGTATTATAACCCCCGGTTACGTATTAGATACGCTGCCCGATTGATCTAGTGCTCCGTAACGCATGTCGAGGCTCTGCCTGACTCAGTCGTTGGAGTTCTGTCTCGGGGAGGGTATAGCTAATGTAAATTTTGGGTTATTATACTAACGCATGTGCGTTGTTTATTTGACTAGATTATAACCAGGAGTCACAGGGAAATACCTAAAATAGCAATGTGAGTAATCCTCTTTTTGTGAAACCTTTTTGTGAGTTAATCCTTCTTTTTGTAAATTGTTTTTACAAAACCTCAATTGTTTTAAATTATATTTAGCAGTGATTGAGTATTTGTATTCTACAATTATCGTCGGTATGTTGAGGTTTTGTATACAAAATTTGTTACTACACTGACAGTAGTAACATTACCACAAATCAGGATTGGCAGTACCGTGGGTGGTAATTAAAGTAGATATAAACAAATGTAATTGATGGATTACCCTCAATACTGTAAAATGATAAAACCTGTTCTGATTAAACTGGGATTCACTCGCCAGTATTTCTTGCTAATAAAATGTTTTTAAACACGTTTCAGGTAACAAAATATGAATGCCAAATAGAAGCCAGCTGGAGAGCACTGAAGGCTTGGGAAAGTGGCTATAAAAGTTACCAAAATAAAGAAGAAGTTTTATTTCAATAAATTAAGGTTTATCCCTAAAAACATATTTGTAATGGAAACTTGGGTTTTTCACATATATTTATAAATTATAAAAGATGGTGTTTTACTCTGATAAAATATTTCCTAACTACGATCCTGATGAAATTTCCGCTGCTAAATTAATGATAAACACTGATACCACCATCTCTAAGTAGGTCGCGGCCCCTGCCTCCCGGGGCAGGGGTTCGAGGGGTTGCGACAGTAAAGATAACACTCAGGTAAATACTCATTGCCTATTTTTCCTGTACGGGCTTGGGATACGGTAAATTATTACCGCTTGGTCCGGTATTGGATCAATGACCAAGGTGTCCAAAATCCAAATAATCGTTTTAATCTGTTATGCTTGATAACTAAAACATTGGGGGTTAATGCGACCGTGTCGTGGATATCCACGGCTCATTTAATTGCAAGTGGCCACGACCTAAGCGCAGGGTGTAGGCATACACCTGACAGACGCTAATGCTATGATACAATATTTTTCTTACCCAATATGGGGATTAAAGTGGTGTGTCAGTTAATCATGTATCGGAGTTTAGTTCCGGGCCCCATATGTATTGACAAGCATGTAATACTAGTAACAAGAGATATAATTTGTCCCAAGTTATTTATGAAAATGATATACCAAATGGTATAAAAATGGTTTTGAAAAGATTTTCAAAACGTGTCGGTTAATTGTATTTACCAGTGAAAACTGAATTATTTTCAAAAGACTAAGTGCAGGTTAGCAAGTACGGAATAGGCTGGAGCTGCTCGGTAATTGTATATTGGAATTTGCGACCCCAAGCAAAAAACCTAGTAGTCTTATATAATCATTTTGTAAATTTACGATCCGCCTGTGGATCTTTAGTACACTCTTGGTCTGTATATTATTTTGAACTTTTGTACATTTATACTTTGTAATAATTATTTTATAATCCCAAGACTTACGCTGTGTTAAATGTGATTATCTATATCAATCGTCACGCATAAACCCCAAGTCCGAGCCTACCGGGAAATCAGAGTGTGACACCCCCACCATTAAGCTCCTCCAGTGCTGACTAATGTTGTTTAGTTTATATATGTGACAACCCTCACTAAATCAGGTATCCGTACGATTGATTAATTTTAATTACGTGCCTAATGACTGTGCTTAATTACAACTGATGACGTAGACTGCTTCCTAATTTCTGTAACATACATACATATGCATCACATTTCATATTGTCACTCCATTTATTACACACAAACTTTAGTCACATACTTAATGCACAAAGCACAGCTAGCACAGTTAAGCGGATAACTCAGGGATATACTGACAGTGCCAGTACATAGACAGACAGTGTTTTGAGACCCAGTATGGGCCAGGGACAAAGTACTACACTAGTATAGGTGTAGGGAAGTGAGGACCATAAGACTGTGTCACTAGGTGATAGCTTGAGTGCCGGGAAGTGCCTAAAACTCATTTTAAGTGCAGAATTCTGCATTTTCAGCAACAGTTCAACTTTTAACATACTTGTATTATACAGAGAATTGACTAAATGGTCCTGAACGCATTCCTAAGTGTTGGAATTAATTTCGTTACAAAAAGATGCATAAAAGACACTATACGGTACAATTTGACACTTTAACGGAACGGTACTTAACCGAACAACCGGACAATACCCGGGACACCAAAATTTTGTCAGAAACATTATTTTAATATATTTAACTAATTATGGTTCCAAAAATCCCCACACACTATAACAATATGTCATACACTTATTACTTTAAAAAATACCGTTAACCTCCTAATTATTTACCCACTGATTATCAAATTTTACAAATTACCCCCCCCCCAGCAAATCTCGGTCATCATCATCACCAAATATTCTTGGATTTTATTTTTTTTATTTCCTTGATTGTGGTTGGCCAAGAATCTATGTAATCATTTCATTAGGATTAAGTAGGGTGGCCATGTGATTTCCAAGAAACCTTATATCATCACAACCCTCACAAGTTCATTTCACCTCCCTCAAACTCACTATCTCTCTTCCCTCTCGGCTGCCCACATCCGCCACCACCCTCACCACTTCAACATCCACCCATTTGATCCATTTTCAAGTCCAAAACAAGTGATAAAAGGAACCTTGTGAAGCTTGGAGCTTGGAGTCTTGAAGAAACATCACCCCTTGCATTCTCACGCCATTTTCATCATCATTTCTTGTTCACAAGTTCATCCCTAGCCCTTGTGCTAGTTGTAAGTCTTCGATTTAACTTTTGGTCACTTCTACGTTGATTGTTTGAAAGATTGTTGTTTGAAGTTTAACACAAGAACACAAAGAGAAAATGAACAAGGAACCTAAACATGAACTGATAAAATCTGGTTGGATTATGTTAGTATAAGCATGCATGTTGTTTGATCATTGATTTCTCGATAAACCCGTTGTTAGAAAAATTGTTGACGCGTTTTAGTAACATTTACACTCTAAAAAGCATGCTGATTTGTATTTTTAGCCAACTTCAACAGGCTGTAACTGGATCATTATAAATCTAAAAACCGATTTTCTGAAGTCTAAAATATGCATTTTCGAAAAACGGTTCAAGTGGCACTGGAATCGTAATTTTTCGAGGTCGTTTACTATTTTTAAAGGACTATTTTTGGACAGCAGCTCAAGCTGTGTTTTTACTGCAGAAAAAGTGTGTTGTATTCGGAGTCATAACTTAAAAACTGAGAAGAATTAGCTCATGGAACTTTTACTGTGGATGGTCACTATTGTCGCGGTGATCCTCCAACTCGAATTTCGTCAATCGGACTTACGATTAATATTTAGTGAATTACTCCGTAGACTGCAATCAGAAAGTGACAAATCTGATTGCAGTCCGATAAATGAATTTCTATAAAATATTGGTAATGAACTGGACCCCGATATTTTTATATATAGTAAAATTTGGATCGAATATAACATTCTGTAAAAAATTGGGAATTTTTGGAGAAGGTTAACTATTTTATTAAATTGCTCGAAAACAGTCCAGTTCTGATTAATAAAGCTGAAATGACATAAGTAGCATATTGCATGTCTAATTGTCGGGTTGGTTATGTGAGAACAATCCACGGGATATATGTAAAAGAAAATGATATGTTATTTAGCATGGACACCTCCATTTATAAAGGAGACTACGACGAAATTTTCCAAAAATCCTAACACTTAGTAAATATTTTCGAGACGAGTGTTTACTAGTATATCTTAGATTATGTTTTCAAAGATAAAACTCGCCACAATTTTTATCACAAAATACAAAGTATCGAAGGTTGGTTTTATACATAAAAATGGTTAAGTATATATTCTCAAAAAGGAACTTAAAAATATTTCCGACATCCCATCCTTGGGAAGGAAACGCGTATATAAGATATCTTGGAAGTATTGATACTAGAATATTGAACGAACAAATATCCCAACGCGGACTATGATTAAGTTGAAATATTAATTATTTAGACAAATAATTATCACTCGAAATAATGTAAGAAACGTAACTCAAAACATTAAACTCTAAGCCAAGGCACGACCCGTTCGTCTAATAGACATTAGTACGTTGTAGGTTGTCGTGTAGCGGACAGAGTTTGAGATACGATTCAAGACGCACTACAGTGAGTTCATGTCCCCTTTTACTCTTAACTATTTTTAGTTTTATACTTCGGGGGTGGAATACATGTTACAATTTATTACAGGCATTTATACATGGTATGGTTAGCTTAAGGAGGGTTTTTACTACGCGATCAAGTGATTGGTGGGCATGACACTTAAGGCCATTAATCCTCATTGTAGGACCACGGGGCATGAGTGATAGATCTATTTGGGTGTAGCGAGCCCACACCCATGAGGTTGGGGCGGCCCATAGTGGTGACTATGTCTTGATATCGGAGACAAATTTGCTAGGTTTGAGTCTTCCTGCATCATTTCACACATACTATTGGCTTTGCAACCCAATGGTGATCAGTTTTTCCTTTTTGCTACAAACGAGGGACTATTTTACATACAGACATACTAAACGCTTTATACACACAGACTTATACATGAACTCGCTCAACTTTTTTGTTGACTTTTCAAACTACATGTATTTCAGGTAATTAATTGGATCTGGCAAGTGTTGCATGTTAGTCAAGCTGCGTACTAAATAAAGATGTCATCCAGGGTTGTAGGGTTTGGGAAGTGTAACTCCTTCCTGGACGAGTTGCATGTCTCTTATCCTCGTATTGTTGGTAGTCTTTCGTTGAGTCTTATGAACTCATTTTGAAACAAGTCATGGTTTGTAATGTATTTTGTGGTTGATGTTTTTAAGACAATATGTTATGCATTTTCTATACTATTTTAATGGATGAACATCACGTACTTTTATCATATAGCATTGTTGTGATTGTTGCTATGGTATTAAGAAGTCACACCAAATAAATCCACGCTTCCGCAAAAGCCAGGGTGTGACAGCTTGGTATCAGAGCCTCGATCATAGCGAACTAGGATTCATTCTCGAGTCTAGACTATGATCACTAGGGCTCTCACGAAAACGCTTTCAAACATTTTTACATTGCATACACAAAATGTCCAGATCCAGGGAACAAACGTTTTTACAAACAAAAGGCACAAATACACATTTCCAAGGCTATGTATATAATTTCAGTCTCAGAGACTGAGGGAGTTCAGTCTTAGAGACTGGGGAAAAGTTTGAGTCTTAGAGACTGGGGAATGTTGGTCTTAGAGGCCAGGGAGTTAGTCTTAGAGACTGGGAGGTTTGGTCTTAGAGACCAGGGAGTTAGTCTTAGAGACTAGGGAATCAGTCTAAGAGATTGGGTGGGATAGTCTGGGAAGACTAGGATGCATACATGATTACATTGCTATTTGTTTACATGCTCATCTGATTTATGTGCATATGTTGTGGCTGTGTTACAGACACCATGGCATCTTCTGATAGTGGAGTGTCCAACACGATCGACCCTACGGCCATTACCTCTGATGACGAGATAGCCACGGACCCGGAGGTTTATACCTCAGACACCACGAGCACGGATGAAGACGATTTTCAGCCTTTTGCCCTACCAGACTTCGGAGACGACTTGCCCTTAGCTGATGGTCCACCGGGAGAGGATCTACCCCTTGTCCCGATCCCTGCCCCTCTCCCGTTTGCCGCAGTTCCCTTTGAGGAACAGCCTCTCGGCGCGTTACCTGATGGCGACATCGATTTGCTTATTGAGGGTCCCCCGGAGGGAGACCAGGATGGCGGGGCCCCGATGGAGGACGATGTTCCACTAGCTGATATCCCAGTTGTTGACCCCGTTGTTCCTGTGGTTGAGATTCCTGCTGTTGATGCCCTTGTTGTACCACCCGTCGAGGCTCCTGTTGTGGAGGCCTTACCCGATCCGTCCGTTTCCTACCCGTTTGAGTCAGCATCATCCGCCACTATTCACGCCCAGGACGTGCAGCACTACTCCGCAGACACGGATTCAGACATGGCGATGTCTACTGCACCCGTTGTTTTCCATGACTTTGACCCAGAGCCTGAGGTCGAGTTTATACCTGTTGAGCCTGCTCCAGCTGATCCAGAGCTTGGAGTTGCACCAGAGCCTGTTATCGCTCCCGACCCTATTCCTGTTGATGCACCCGTCGTTGCACCAGCTGTCACTGATGCACCCGTCGTTGCACCACCAGCTGCTGAGATCCCAGATGTTGCACCTTTACCTGACCATATGCCGATTTTTGATGACCTTGCACCATTTGCTACACATATTGATCCGAGATATGCTGACACCCGTAACGGGTGGATTGAGGATGATGATGACTATCCTCCATTTGTTCTACCCGTCACTCCACCTGCTGCACCTATTTCCGCTCCCGTTGATGTTCCACCTTTTCACCCACATGTATCTGACACTCACCGCACCAACTTACCCATTACCTTTCTCCAGGACATACCCCCTCCTCGTTCAGGGGAAGGACCTTCCACCGGACCGCATGGTCATATGCCACCCTTGACAGCCGCTTTTCCTTGTATACCCCCGTTTGCACCGACTGCACACACGACTTTCACTTCTACAGCACCGGCGGGCGAGCCATTCATGTGGTCTCCGCCCAACGTTATGCCTTTATCAGACCCAAGTGACGTCATTATACGTCACGACATGATTACAAAAGAACAAAAATTTTCCTTAAAAAACTCCCCTTTTAACAAAATTAAATCTTCTCATCGAAGATTCTTTGTTTTCCACGCCTAAAAACATTTCCCTCTTATAAGTCCAGTGCTCCACTTACTTGCATAAGTACAACACTAGACTGGGGGGACTTGAAGGGGCAAGGTCCCAAAAACCTCATAATAAATATTTGGGACCATACCAAAACCTTACTGATCAGCCTTGTACCTTGCGCGGCCGCGCACTGGTCTCACAAAAAGAGATTTAAAGAACAGTCAACTGTCAACACTTGCGCGCCCAAAGGAAATCATAAACCTTTGCGCTTTCTCCCATAGACAAAGGATGAAAATCCTGAAATAAACACTCCCGCCTAAATATCCAGACCTGGATATTATTTACTCAGACTTGGGATTTATTTATTCACCTGTCTCCACAAGATAAGGTGCCACACCAGATTACAGCAGTAATCTTCTAGAAGAAATACAATCGTGCACCACCAAGACGGTTACAACCGTCTGGACACGTCTCACCATCTCAGGCATCCCTGAATTCACAACGGAAGCATGCAATTGGAAAATAATCTCCACTTGATCACTTTACACGTGGCAAATCCCCAACCTTCGATCTAAGCCATGATCCGTGTGCTCTCATGTCAGATCAAGAAGCTTGACGGAAGGGAATGTAACCGCTTACGGGGTTAGCATTTTCCGTCAACTTTTCACTAACGGGTTTTCCCGCCTAAAACGACTCCCGGCTATAAATATGAGAAGCAACCTAGGTATGAATTCAAGTTACACACACTTACAAAATACATCTTCTTCTTCATTACCAATAATTATTCTCACACCGGAGTCGGGTCAAGGAGAGAACCCTTTTCTCCCCTTGGCGAGGCTAACGGTGCTCTTTTTTGCAGAGTTATCGGAGAAGAAGACAGTCGGATCTGAATCAATCGAGTGGAAACCAACCTTTTATGCGGATTCAAACCCCCTAGATATCTCGGTTCCGACCATTTCTCTAGTGTTTCTTCATTGGCGCCCACCGATTCCTTTGTTTTTTCAGTTTTCATCTCGTTTCGATTCAGTCCTTTTCATTCTCTGTTTTTCACATGGTAGAGAATTCATTATCTCACCCATCAGATCCCCGATCTGAATCCAAGGGTTCCACAACCCAAAACACCCAGATTAACGGAATCAAGGGAGCAAACAAAAACAACAGTCATTCAGACAGAAAGAATTTCTCAGATCTAATCATAGAGAGATCCCCAGAATATTGGTTCAACAGATGCCAGACTGCTTTAAACACAATCGTTATGCAAATCACCAGATCCGAATTCCCAAACATCAGATCTGGTGAAAAAATCAACACTGTAGTATTGGACCCACCAACACCCTGTCGGAGGGCCATCCAATCTAGTCGTAATGTTGATATACAATCCAGAAATAGCAGTTATCAGAGAGTTAAATCAAAACAAATAAACATGGTTCAAGGAGGTCCGCCACGAAGACCAAATAAGCGGAACCATGATCAACATTTCCTGACGCGCCAGGCGCAGTAAAATTCATCATCGTTGCGGTCGATTACTTCGCCAAATGGGTGGAAGCCAAAGCTTTGGCCTCAACCACAGTGATGGTAATCCGCAAATTTATATGGGAACATATTATTTACAGATTTGGGTTACCATTACGCATTATCTCTGACAATGGCACAAACTTCGCCTCAGAAGATCTTCAAAAATGGTTCAAAGAAATGAAGATCGAGCATAACTTTGCCTCCGTCGCGCATCCACAAGCGAACGGTCAGGTAGAAAGTGCAAACAAGCAGATCGTTGACGGCATAAAAGCGCGACTTGGGATAGCGCGCAGAGGATGGGTTGACGAACTCCCCAGCATCCTATGGGCACATCATACAAGACTAGCACGGCAGAAACTCCATTCAGCCTGGTCTACGGGTCAAAAGCGGTAATCCCAGCCGAAATCGGTCTTCCATCACCGCGCATGATAGCCATGGAAAAACAGAACAATGAGCAAGAGCGAAGAATGGATTTAGACCTTCTTGAAGAAAGGCGCGAGAACGCCGCCATCACTGAAGCAAGGTACAAATCCAAACTTGAAAAATATTACAATGCGCGCGTACGCGTATGTACCTTTGTCCCCGGTGATTTTGTCTGGCGCGACAATGAAGCATCAAATGCGGAAAAACCGGGCAAATTAGCGCCAAGATGGGAAGGGCCATACATCATCAATGAGGTCCTAGGCAAAGGGGAATATACCCTAAAAAGAATTGACGGGACTCTATTTCCCCGCACCTGGAACGCACAGCAGCTGCGCAGGTGTTACATATAGGGCAAATCATTCACAGGCAATGAATTTCCTATTTACATTTGTATTGTAAGCCTTGCGCTTTATTAATACAAACACTATTTTCATGTTACTGTTTGTTACAAATTGCATGAAATTCCTTTGGTTTGCGCGAAAACAATGTGGTAAACATTGTACACCTCATGAGCAGTTTGGAAAAAGCGCAACATAAGCGCATATTCTGGACAAACGTTCACACATGAGCACAATACCATCTCTCATTCGCTCTAACTAATCAAAGCAATTAAAAACATGCAACATATTGTAATCCAAACATGCAAAACAAACCCTACAGGGATAGTATTACACCAAAATATACACATCATCAAAAGTGTAGCACAAACACTTAACAAGATCATGGCAATGATCTTCAAAAAAATTGTTCAGATTTACAAAAAACATTAAAGGACGAGAACTAGCCCTAAAGTTAAACACCTAACCAGCATTGGAATCATCATCGACGACAGGCACCTGCCCGCACCGACGAGTTTTCCGGCGTTGATATACCAGCCGACACCCTCCTTTCTGGAGCATTGGAAAGCGAGCTGTCAAGCCATCAACATCTAGCACAGTACTACCATCGTCAGTAACACCTTTGTGCTGAAGAACCTTACAGCCGGAACCAACAGTCACCGGAGAAACAGGTTCGACCGGATTTTTTGCCGTAATAGCAATTAGAGGTGGTGAACAAGAAAGAAGCATGAGACCTTCTGCAGCTTCGTAAACCCTAAAAACATCCAACAAACGACGAGTATGGTAAGAGCGTTTCATCTTCTTTGCCAAAAACTAACAAAAAGACAAGGCGTCTTAAATGTACATATATATAGAAGAACCCAACTTCGAGAAAAAGGAAACTTAATCATCATGATTAACTGTCAGGAAATATCACATCCAAACGGCGCTACGGGAACTAGAGTTATATCCCCATTAATGAAGTCTGACAAAGCGCCATTACATATCCCAATATAAGAAGGCAAACTCTCGCAAATACCAACTTTTACTGCCAAGTGACGTCATTATACGTCACGACATGATTACAAAAGAACAAAAATTTTCCTTAAAAACTCCCCTTTTAACAAAATTAAATCTTCTCATCGAAGATTCTTTGTTTTCCACGCCTAAAAACATTTCCCTCTTATAAGTCCAGTGCTCCACTTACTTGCATAAGTACAACACTAGACTGGGGGGGACTTGAAGGGGCAAGGTCCCAAAAACCTCATAATAAATATTTGGGACCATACCAAAACCTTACTGATCAGCCTTGTACCTTGCGCGGTCGCGCACTGGTCTCACAAAAAGAGATTTAAAGAACAGTCAACTGTCAACACTTGCGCGCCCAAAGGAAATCATAAACCTTTGCGCTTTCTCCCATAGACAAAGGATGAAAATCCTGAAATAAACACTCCCGCCTAAATATCCAGACCTGGATATTATTTACTCAGACTTGGGATTTATTTATTCACTTGTCTCCACATGATAAAGTGCCACACCAGATTACAGCAGTAATCTTCTAGAAGAAATACAATCATGCACCACCAAGACGGTTACAACCGTCTGGACACGTGTCACTATCTCAGGCATCCCTGAATTCACAACGGAAGCATGCAATTGGAAAATAATCTCCACTTGATCACTTTACACGTGGCAAATCCCCAGCCTTCGATCTAAGCCATGATCCGTGTGCTCTCACGTCGGATCAAGAAGCTTGACGGAAGGGAATGTAACCGCTTACGGGGTTAGCATCTTCCGTCAACTTTTCACTAACGGGTTTTCCCGCCTAAAACGACTCACGGCTATAAATATGAGAAGCAACCCAGGTATGAATTCAAGTTACACACACTTACAAAATACATCTTCTTCTTCATTACCAATACTTATTCTCACACCGGAGTCGGGTCAAGGAGAGAACCCTTTTCTCCCCTTGGCGAGGCTAACGGTGCTCTTTTTTGCAGAGTTATCGGAGAAGAAGACCAGTCGGATCTGAATCAATCGAGTGGAAACCAACCTTTTATGCGGATTCAAACCCCCTAGATATCTCGGTTCCGACCATTTCTCTAGTGTTTATTCAGTGTTGATTAGTGTTATTACATATGCATATTACTTACTATACTTACTATAACCTGACTGTTACGATCTTCTTTTGAAAGATGCCTCCACGACGAGACACACGCTTGCTTACTACTGAAGTAGAACTACAGGAACGTATTTCAAAGGCAATAGCAGACTATGAGGCCTCGCGTGCCGAAACAAGCAAAAATACCTCAAACAACAACAACAACCCGCCCATTGGCTGTACCTACAAACAATTCTTGGATTGTAAGCCCTTGAACTATGACGGCACTGGGGGTGCTGTTGCTTTCATCAGATGGACGGAAAAGACAGACTCTGTACTAAGGATGAGCAAGTGTGCTCCTGAACGTCAAGTTACATACATCACAAGGCTCTTTCTTGATGGTGCCCTATCCTGGTGGAACCTTCAAGTACAGACCCTGGGGGAGGCAGCGGCGTATGCTTTGACATGGACTGAGCTGAAGGAGCTCATGAGGAAGAAATATTGTTCACGGGCCGAGATACAGAAGCTGGAAACTGAATTCTGGCACCTCAAAATGGATGGTCCAAATATTCCTGAATATGTGCAAAGGTTTCACGACTTGTCACGCGTTGTGCCGTATATGGTTGAGCCTGAGTTTAAACGCATTGAGCGTTTCATATGGGGATTGGCACCCCAGATCATGAGCATGGTGACGACGTCCAAGCCTCCAACGATTACCAAAGCGATTGATCTCAGCGTGGCACATACAGAGGAAACCATCTGATTGAACAAGTTTTCAATCTCTGAACCGAAAAAGAAGGAAGCACCTGTTGAATCATCACCAAGTGAGAACAAGAGGAAGTTCTCAAACTTCAAAAAGAGTACCAGCAGTGTTAGCAGGAAAGATGAGGGAAGTGCACCAGCTAGGGCCAGAACTAGTACCGAAAGCAAAGGAAGAGGATACATGGGCACCCTGCCAAAGTGTGATGCATGCCAATATTATCATCCAGGCCCATGAAAATTCAGGAAATGTGAATCTTGTGGGAAGACTGGCCACTCAAAGGAAACATGTTGGGCTGGTAATGGTGTTGGTCGTGGAAATCAAAGAGGTCATGGAAGAGGGAATGGAAACCGCCAACAGGGAGGAAATGGCGGGAATGGGAATCAAGCTGGTAACGAGGGAGCTAACGCCAATCATGGTCGAAATGGTAATGGTAACGGTCGAGGACCGGGATGTTTTAACTGCGGAGACATCGGGCACTTCAAGCGCGAATGCCCAAAACTCAATCAAGCCCAGGGAAGAGTATTCAACATTGGAGCAAGGGAAGCACGCCAGGACCCGAACGTTGTCACTGGTACGTTCCCGATAAATCAACGCTTTGCATCTGTTTTATTTGACACTGGTGCCGACTATAGCTTTGTATCGTTAGAATTTAAGAGTATGCTTGGGTTAACTGCTAGTAAGTTAGATATTCCGTACTCAATTGAACTGGCTAATGGAGAGCTAGTTGAAACGAATGAAGTCCTCAGAGGATGCGTGATAGAGCTGGGAGAGCAAGAGTTTACACTGGATCTACTGCCAGTCGAGTTAGGAAGCTTCGACGTGGTAGTAGGAATGGATTGGTTGTCAAGCAACAGAGCCGAGATTGTATGTCACGAGAAGATCATTCTCATCCCAAGGGCGAATGGAGAAACGATAGTGGTACACGGAGAGAAGCGTGATACACCCTTAAGGATCATTAGTTGCTTGAAAGCTAGGAAATGTTTGAAGAAGGGATGTGTTGCCTTCTTGGCACACATTGTGGATAAGAAGGCCGCCGAGCCAAAGATAGAAGACATTCCTGTCGTAAGGGAATATCCTGAAGTCTTTCCAGAAGACTTGCCAGGACTGCCACCACAGAGACAAGTCGAGTTTCATATCGACTTAGTCCCAGGCGCCGCACCTGTGGCTAAGGCACCTTATAGACTTGCACCGTCAGAGATGCAGGAGTTGTCGACGCAACTTCAGGAGTTGCTAGACAAGGGATTTATCAGGCCGAGCTTCTCGCCTTGGGGAGCCCCAGTCCTGTTTGTTAAGAAGAAAGATGGTAGTTTTCGCATGTGCATCGACTACCGAGAGCTGAACAATTTGACAATCAAGAACAGATATCCGTTGCCAAGGATTGATGATCTATTTGATCAGTTGCAAGGTTCAAGTTTCTACTCAAAGATTGATCTCCGATCAGGATATCATCAGTTGAGGATACAAGAGGAAAGTATTCCCAAGACTGCTTTTAGGACTCGCTATGGACATTATGAATTCCTGGTCATGTCGTTGGTCTAATAAACGCGCCCGCAGTGTTCATGGATTTAATGATAGAGTCTGCAAGCCGTACCTCGACAAGTTTGTGATTGTGTTCATTGACGACATTTTGATTTATTCAAAGACAAAAGAAGAGCACGAACAACATCTAAGAGCTATTCTAGAGCTGCTTAGGAAGGAGAAGTTGTACGCGAAGTTCTCAAAGTGCGAGTTCTGGTTACGTGAAGTTCAGTTCCTAGGTCATGTGGTAAATGGAAATAGAATCCATGTGGATCCCACAAAGATCGAGGCGATCAAAAATTGGGAGTCTCCGAAAACGCCAACCAAGATTCAGCAATTCTTAGGTTTGGCTGGGTATTATCGCGATTCATTGAGGATTTCTCGAAAATCGCTCAACCTTTGACCGCTCTCACGCTGAAAGACAAGAAGTTCGATTGGGAAGACAAACAAGAGGAAGCATTCCAATTGTTGAAGAACAAACTTTGTGACGCACCGATCTTATCCCTACCCGAAGGCACTGACGACTTCGTGGTATATTGCGACGCCTCGCGTCAAGGTTTGGGATGCGTGTTGATGCAGCGACAAAAAGTTATAGCCTATGCTTCGCGCCAGCTGAAGGTTCATGAGAAAAACTACACCACGCATGACTTGGAGTTAGGCGCTGTGGTGTTTGCGTTAAATATTTGGCGACATTACTTGTATGGTACGCGGTGTACCATCTATACGGATCACAAGAGTCTACAGCACATTTTCGATCAAAAGGAGCTTAACATGAGGCAAAGACGATGGGTTGAACTGTTAAACGACTACGATTGTGAAATCAAGTATCACCCAGGGAAGGCGAATGTAGTCGCCGATGCATTAAGTCGGAAAGAAAGGATTAAGCCCATAAGGGTTAGGGCTTTGGAAATGATTGTTCAGACAGACCTCACGTTACGCATTCGTGCCACGCAGAGAGAAGCTCTCAAAAGGGAAAACCTCGTGGACGAATACCTCCGTGGGATGGAGAAACAATTGGTACCGAAGGAGGATGGAACATTATGTTTCTTGGGAAGAATTTGGGTTCCTTTCCTTGGTGGTCTGAGAGACGTTATCTTTGATGAAGCTCACAAGTCACGGTACTCGATCCACCCAGGATCAGATAAGATGTATCAAGATCTTAAGGATTTCTATTGGTGGCCAAGAATGAAAGGCGATGTAGCAGTATATGTCAGCAAGTGTCTAACTTGCGCCAAGGTAAAGGTTGAATACCAGAAGCCTTCAGGTCGCTTGCAACAACCTGGAATACCCAGTGGAAATGGGAACAGATTTCAATGGACTTTATAACGAAATTACGAAGGACACCCAAGGGCCATGATACAATTTGGGTAATTGTAGACCGTTTAACGAAATCTGCACACTTTTTGGCAATTAAGGAGAAAGACAACACGAGCAAGTTAGCTGAGTTATACCTAAGAGAGATTGTCGCACGTCATGGAGTGCCACTCTCAATTATCTCTGATAGATATGGGAGATTCGTGTCAAGGATTTGGCAATCCTTTCAAGAAGCTTTTGGTTCTCAGCTGAATCTGAGTACTGCCTTTCACCCGCAGACAGACGGACAGAGCGAGCGAACGATTCAGACGCTGGAAGATATGTTGCGAGCTTGCGTAATGGATTTAGGTAGAAGTTGGGATACTCACCTACCATTGGTCGAATTTTCATAGAACAACAGTTATCATGCAAGCATTCAAGCCGCACCGTTCGAAGCTCTTTATGGACGGAAGTGTCGATCACCGATATGTTGGGCTGACGCAGGTGATAGACAGCTTGTCGGTCCGGAAGTGGTCCAGGAAACAACAGACAAGAGCGCACAGATCCGAGAGCGCATCAAGGCGGCTCGTGATCGACAAAAGTGTTATGCAGACCGGAGAAGAAAACCTCTGGAATTTGAGGTGGGAGATATGGTATTGTTGAAAGTTTCACCCTGGAAGGGTGTGGCACGCTTTGGGAAGCGTGGGAAGCTGAACCCCAGGTACATTGGTCCATTTAAAATCCTGGAGAGGATTGGTTTGGTAGCATATAAGTTGGACCTACCCGCAGAACTAAATGGCGTTCATGATACTTTCCATGTATCAAACCTGAAAAAGAGTCCGACTCAAGAGACAGTGGTCATTCCAGCCGACGAAGTCCACATTGACGACACGCTCCACTTTATTGAAGAACCTGTAGAGGTTACTGACTGGAAGATCAACAAAACACGCAGGAGTAATGTCAAACTCATCAAGGTCCGATGGAATGCACGACATGGCCCATAATTCACGTGGGAACGTGAGGATCGTATGAAGGAGAAATACCCATACTTATTCCCCAAGACCCCTACAACTAGAAGCAGAACATAAAATTTCGGGACGAAATTTTCTTAACGGGGGGAGAATGTGACAACCCTCACTAAACCAGGTATCCGTACGATTGATTAATTTTAATTACGTGCCTAATGACTGTGCTTAATTACAACTGATGACGTAGACTGCTTCCTGATTTCTGTAACATACATACATATGCATCACATTTCATATTGTCACTCTATTTATTACACACAAACTTTAGTGACATACTTGGTGCACAAAGCACAGCTAGCACAGTTAAGCGGATAACTCAGGGATATACTAACAGTGCCAGTACATAGACATACAGTGTTTTGAGACCCAGTATGGGCCAGGGACAAAGTACTACGCTAGTATGGGTGTAGGGTAGTGAGGACCATAAGACTGTGTCACTAGGTGATAGTTTGAGTGCCGGAAAGTGCCTAAAACTCATTTTAAGTGCAGAATTCTGCATTTTCAGCAACAGTTCAACTTTTAACATACTCGTATTATACAGAGAATTGACTAAATGGTCCTGAACGCATTCCTACGTGTTGGAATTAATTTCGTTACAAAAAGATGCATAAAAGACACTATACAGTACAATTTGACACTTTAACGGAACGGTACTTAACCGAACAACCGGACATTACCCGGGACACCAAAATTTTGTCAGAAACATTATTTTAATATTTTTAACTAATTATGGTTCCAAAAATCCCCACACACTATAACAATATGTCATACACTTACTACTTTAGAAAATACCCTTAACCTCCTAATTATTTACCCACTAATTATCAGATTTTATAAATTACCCCCCCCCCCTAGCAAATCTCGGTCATCATCATCACCAAATATTCTTGGATTTTATTTTTTTTCCTTGATTGTGGTTGGCCAAGAATCTATGTAATCATTTCATTAGGATTAAGTAGGGTGGCCATGTGATTTCCAAGAAACCTTATATCATCACAACCCACACAAGTTCATTTCACCTCCCTCAAACTCACTCTCTCTCTTCCCTCTCGGCTGCCCACATCCGCCACCACCCTCACCACTTCAACATCCACCCATTTGATCCATTTTCAAGTCCAAAACAAGTGATAGAAGGAACCTTCTGAAGCTTGGAGCTTGGAGTCTTGAAGAAACATCACCCCTTGCATTCTCACGCCATTTTCATCATCATTTCTTGTTCACAAGTTCATCCCTAGCCCTTGTGCTAGTTGTAAGTCTTCGATTTAACTTTTGGTCACTTCTACGTTGATTGTTCGAAGGATTGTTGTTTGAAGTTTAACACAAGAACACAAAGAGAAAATGAACAAGGAACCTAAACATGAACTGATAAAATCTGGTTGGATTATGTTAGTATAAGCATGCATGTTGTTTGATCATTGATTTCTCGATAAACCCGTTGTTAGAACAATTGTTGACGCGTTTTAGTAACATTTACACTCTAAAAAGCATGTTGATTTGTATTTTCAGCCAACTTCAACAGGCTGTAACTGGATCATTAAAAATCGAAAAACTGATTTTCTGAAGCCTAAAATATGCATTTTCAAAAAACGGATCAAATGGCACTAGAATCGTAATTTTTCGAGGTCGTTTACTATTTTTAAAGGACTGTTTTTGGACAGCAGCTCAAGCTGTGTTTTTACTGCAGAAAAAGTGTGTTGTATTCAGAGTCATAACTTAAAAACTGGGTAGAATTAGCTCGTGGAATTTTTACTGTAGATGGTCACTGTTGTCGCGGTGATCCTCCAACTGGAATTTCGTCAATCGGACTTACGATTAATTTTTAGTGAATTATTCCGTAGACTGCAATCAGAAAGTGACAAATCTGATTGCAGTCCGGTAAATGAATTTCTTTAAAATATTGGTAATGAACTGGACCCCGATATTTTTACACAATAAAATTTGGATCAAATATAACATTCTGTAAAAATTTGGGAATTTTTGGAGAAGGTTAACTATTTTATTAAATTGCTCGAAAACAGTCCAGTTCTGATTAATAAAGCTGAAATGACATAAGTAGCATATTGCATGTCTAATTGTCGGGTTGGTTATGTGAGAACAATCCACGGGATATATGTAAAAGAAAATGATATGCTATTTAGCATGGACACCTCCATTTACAAAGGAGACTATGGCGAAATTTTCCGAAAATCCTAACACTTAGTAAATATTTTCGAGACGAGTGTTTACTAGTATATCTTAGATTATGTTTTCAAAGATAAAACTCGCCATAATTTTTATCACAAAATACAAAGTATCGGAGGTTGGTTTTATACATAAAAATGGTTAAGTATATATTCTCAAAAAGGAACTTAAAAATATTTCCGACATCCCATCCTTGGGAAGGAAACGCGTATATAAGATATCTTGGAAGTATTGATACTAGAATATTGAACGAACAAATATCCCAACGCGGCCTATGATTAAGTTGAAATATTAATTATTTAGACAAATAATTATCACTCGAAATAATGTAAGAAACATAACTCAAAACATTAAACTCTAAGCCAAGGCACGGCCCGTTCGTCTAATAGACATTAGTACGTTGTACTTTGTCGTGTAGCGGACAGAGTTTGAGATACGATTCAAGACGCATTACAGTGAGTTCATGTCCCCCTTTTACTCTTAACTATTATTAGTTTTATACTTCGGGGGTGGAATACATGTTACAATTTATTACAGACATTTATACATGGTATGGTTAGCTTAAGAAGGGTTTTTACTACGCGATCAAGTGAGTGGTGGGCATGACACTTAAGGCCATTAATCCTCATTGTAGGACCACGGGGCATGAGTGATAGATCTATTTGGGTGTAGCGAGCCCACACCCATGAGGCCGGGGCGGCCCATAGTGGTGACTATGTCTTCATATCGGAAACAAATTTGCTAGGTTTGAGTCTTCCTGCATCATTTCACACATACTATTGGCTTTGCAACCCAATGGTGATCAGTTTTTCCTTATTGCTACATACCAGGGACTATTTTACATACAGACATACTAAACGCTTTATACACACAGACTTATACATGAACTCGCTCAACTTTTTTGTTGACTTTTCAAACTACATGTATTTCAGGGAATTAATTGGATCTGGCAAGTGTTGCATGTTAGTCAAGCTGCGTACTAAATAAGGATGTCATCCAGGGTTGTGGGGTTTGGGAAGTGTAACTCCTTCCGGGACAAGTTGCATGTCTCTTATCCTCGTATTGTTGGTAGTCTTTCGTTGAGTCTTATGAACTCATTTTGAAACAAGTCATGGTTTGTAATGTATTTTGTGGTTAATGTTTTTAAGACAATATGTTATGCATTTTCTAAACTATTTTAATGGATGAACATCACGTACTTTTATCATATAGCATTGTTGTGATTGTTGCTATGATATTAAGAAGTCACACCAAATAAATCCACGCTTCCGCAAAAGCCAGGGTGTGACAATATATCAAGAGCTCGTAAATTGTTATAGGTTATATAATAATCTACAAACACAAATAAATTGATTATATTTATTCCTCACTCATATTAATATTCAAACAATTAAAATGTAATCAAACCTAACCACATTCACAATTAATGGATTGATCATGCTCCAACAACTTAGGTAAATATAACCGTGAATAGGACTGTAAACGAATCGAACAAACACGAATAAGACCTTGTTTGTGTCCGTTCATCAATGAAATAATGCGTTCGTGAACGGTTCATAAACACTTTCCAAACAAAACATCATGCTCGTATTCGTTCGTTAAGGAAATGAATGTTTTCACGAACACAAACTAACACAAATTAAATCGGCAGAGGCTAAAGGTGGATGGCGGAGGGAGAAGTGAAGTGTTGGAACTTGAAGCCCTAATCGTGGAACAAAGGTTGATAGTATTTATCGATGTGAATAATAAGAGAAAGAGGGGAACGGTGTATAGCTGCATAAACAAAGTGAGAATGGAGTTTCCTATTCTATTTGTTAGGGTAATAAAATGAATAAAAAATAAAGAATATGAAAAGTTTGGATAAAATTAATTAATGTACAAAAATCTTTAATGAACAAAATAAATAAACGAACATGAACAAATATTCACGAGCACATCACCGAACGTTCACGGACACAACTAAACGAACAAGACCTTGTTCATGTTTGTTCAATTAACTAATCGAACACACGGTTCATTTATTAAAATGAACGTAAACGAACTTCCTGCCGAACGATTTACGCACTGTTCACTGAATATTCGGTTCGTTTACAGCCCTACTCGTGAATGTGCAATATTGACATATACACATATTATTGGTCTCTTAAGTCTAATAGTTTTTCTAAAGGTATACTAACCAATATTGTTTAGTTTACCCACCAAGAACTCGTAAAGGTTATTCAAGTGTAGACTTTCCAGAGGACGCTCATCTAAATACTTTCCACCAAAGCATACTCGCTTAAACAAGAGGTTTTCCTCTCATCCATAGTGCATTCAAATTGCATAGTTGGTATTTTGAGATTGAACATTTCTTTTGAAATAAATATCTTCTGTAGACGAACGATGTGTGATCATCCTAAGTTGTCACATACACACCCCTTTTTGTTTTAACAACATTCTAAACTACTATTGTCCATTGTTGAGCTTGAACGTATTAGCGTATATATATCTCCTCCATTATTTTGTCAGGAGATTAGGTTTCCTTTATGCTAATAGAACGCTCGACCACTTTGAGAGGGGCAACATTTTACACATATGAGTACCATCAGGCCAAAGACCCTCTCGCACATACACATACCTAACAACCTTTTTTTAAACTGCAAATTTGGATCACTGGCGGACCACTGGAGTATCAACGTGCCATCAGTGGAACCACCCGATCATATCCATCTCCACTAGGCATAATGCCTATACACCGATTCAGGAGAAAACCAAATAAATATTGGAAAAATCCCTTTGTAGAATCAAACCCAAGACCTATTGGTCCCTAAGTCTTATCCCACTATCAAGATGTCATTAGGCTATAAAGCCATAGACAACGGCCTATACTCTAGATCTTGAACCCACACTTCTTAGTAGGTGGGCATCCTTGTTATCACCACCAATAATACTCCAATAGTTACCACCTTAAAAAAATCACAAAAAACAAAGTTAAAATAAAAGCATATCATAAAAGAAAAAGTGTTGAAATTATAAGGAAATGAATAATAAAGAAAGAAACGACGAATGCCAATCTTTAGGTTGAGTAGGGTCCTTGGTTGAGGCTGCCAAAATCCCGTTCGGCCGTGCAACAATTCATATAATAACGACACTTTTGAGGTCCCATTCTTATTGTTTGACTTGCTGGCTTGATTGGTCCTAATAGCTAGGACAACCTAGCACTTTGACATACCCCAATGCCCATGTTACTACCACAACCATCCAATATTTATTTTTGGAATTTGATGATGAACTCATATAGTACACTTTGATTTATAAAACTCATTGTAATTCAAAATTTATAAAAAAAAATCATCATATTGTAATTCAAAATTTATACAAATTTATCATAATAATTCGACACAAAGGATTAAGCGTAGATACCATCATAACGTTGTGTGTATGAGCAACATGTAAAGCGGATGATTACGTATCTCCGTGGGTATGTTATAAAATTTACGCGTCTTTATCATTTTTTTGGGTTTTTGTAAAAGTGTGTGGGCCATCGGGGGGAAAAAGTGAAAGTGCACTAATTTTAACGTTATTTTACTAATTTTGTGAAAATAACGTTAAAAGCTGAGAACGGTTAATCAGGCCTTATGTGGTGGCGTTGATAGCTGAAAGACAAAAGGGTACATGCACTAATCGGTCTTTGTCCCTATTGCTGAGTGTTATGTGCCTTATGTCCAAGACTTGATGCAAAACAACTAATGGAGTCGGGGGGTCTCTCTGGAAGCAACCTTTCTATTCCTACGAGGTAGAGGTAAGGCTGTCTACATCTTACTTTTCTCAGACCCTACCTTTGCTTTGCTTTGCTATTGGTGTGATTTACCGAGTATGATGATGATATTTTTGTAAAATCTGCTTAGATTATTTGACATCGCGATCAAGAAGGTATTTCGTGTTTTATATTGTTTCTGGTTTTGGTAGCCAATTAGTTGTACCATACTGTTCGATTTGACAAAACTTTCTGATTTTGATATTTTTATGAACTCTTTAGATTTCAAATTCATGTTATCATGTGCTTTTGTCTTAACAAAAGAATCTTGATTGCTGGCGGTTCAATTCAAAAGGGTTATAACAACATAGAGTAGTGGTTCGTGTTTGTTTTGATATATTTGATATAAAGCAGTTACCATATAATTAAGAATTAAAATAATAATTAAAAGTATAGTCAAGAGTAGGGTTGTTTACTCTATGGAACCATAAGCAAACCTTTCTCCTTATATATTTGATGGTATTCACATTTTTTTTTTTAAATAAAACCATTAACTATAATTTTGGAAAATGGATAAGGAAACCATTTGAGTTGGTTGGATTAGGGGCTATTTGTTTAGCTTTTAATGGTTCAAACCGCTTACTAGTTCAGCACTTAATGGCTCAGACTGTTTGTTTTGCGAGCAGATGTCTGAATGGTTCAGACATTTGCCTCTGAATGATTAAGCATTAATGGTTACGACCTCTAATCTGAATTGGTCAGACATTTGCCTCTGAACGGTTAAGCATTATACCGACTCTTAATGATTCGGACCTCTTACTGGTTCAGCAGTTAATGTTTCAGACATCTTATTGGTTCATCACTTAACCACCCAGAAGTTGCCAAACAGCCCCTTAGTCGGGTTGGCGAAAACAATTCGGTTATAAAAAAAATAAATTGTTGGTTTATATTAATTTTTTATGAATCATAAAACAGGTTTATGAATATGATTCATATATACTATTGCCGGACAATAAAATCCAGTTTTTAAGTTGTAAACCATAAACCAAACAATATAACTCGATTTACTTTGTTTTAAACATTTTGATCAGTTTCGACGGTTTATAAATAACGAGTAGATTTTTATGACACGCCCCTTGTTGTGACAGTCTCCGTCCTCTACTTTAATGACACAAATGTTGATGATAAGAATCGACTAATCAAACATCCAACACCATGTTTTTGAATGGTTGAATGTGTGCTCGATTTTAATGACGCACACGTGCATAGTACAACAACTTTCATGGCCATAGTTGTATTGATTTGAGTTCTTATATGTTGTCCCTGTCTCTGAGTTGGACTCGATCTATGCCAATACCCATACTCCATCTTGCATTATTTTTATTACCATTATTATAACATTAGTTATATTGAAAAAATAATTATTGTAATAATCATAATAATAATAATAATTTATTATTATTATTATTGTTATTATTATCATCATCATCTAATAGATGCCACAAAACATTCATCAACATCATTTTGTTTCTAATCTGTCCAAAAGAGATTATATAAGGAGAGAGATAACCATCACTAGTGATCTGGTGGTAACCATAGGTATTTAAGTTTCATCTATGGTGGGTCTGGGTGAGTTTTTCTATCCAGGTCTCAAGTTTGAGTATTGGTGATTTGAGGGGTTTAAATTGGAGATCTATTATGCGAGTGGACTCTCTTGCGCGGACCCGGTTAAGACAACACATACTAGACCTCTCGACATTCACAAATAATTTACACCTTTCGAAAAATATATATATATATATATATAAGGAGAGAGGTTTGCTTATGGTTCCACAGAGTAGAATCAATTTAAAAACTACATAAGTTGTTTATTCAGTGAGTTATATTGGGGTTGCACATGTAACAACTTTGTGAATTTTAAGATTTTGTGAAATCTTTGGTATTGGCTTTGTACATATGGTTAATATATAGCTATATTTCCGGAATGTTAACTTTGTTTCACAACCTCGTTATTCAAGTAATTTCGTATCGTTATCGTAAATTTCATATGGTTTGTATGCCACTTTTCTCTATTTTTTATTTGCTTTATGGAGGATTTTTGTATGCTAATTTCTTATAGTTTATATGCCACTTCTTTCCGTTACGAAGTTTTAACGGACCCGTTGAAAGGTAGATCTACTCTCAGATCAACCGATATTTTAGTCTTTTAGATGGATAGGAGGAAAACACGCTTGTGTGGTCTAACATGGGTTTCCCCTCTTGTGGGCTTACAGATAGTGCTTTCACGGCAGGTCAGACTACTTTAAAAGTTGCTTCGAGCAAAGTGACCAAACATGAGAAAGCGTCCTTTGACAATCGACACGTGTTCATAGCATTTGCTTTTAATACTTTTGGTTTCATTGTGTCAGAGAGGCTGTGGATTTACTTAGGCGAGTCTAAAGGGTCATGCATAGTAATGTCATGACCTCGAGATTTATGAATACAGTTTTAAAAAGACTTGGTTTTTCTATTAAAAAACGGGTACCATAGCAGCGTAGCTTGTTGCTCGTTTACCTTCTATTTCAATGTAATTTTTATTTGAAGAGTTAGTTAAAGAGGATTCTTATAAAAAAAAACTTTTTATATACAAAAAAAATTGAAAGTTTGTCCAACTAATCACAACAAAGCCTAGCGCGAGCCGAGATTTGGCTAGTCTAAACACTTCAGCAAACATGATTAAGTCGAGCTTTAGCTAGCTTAAGTTTTCACAAAAACGAGCTTGAAACTAGCAAAATCAATCTCAATTATTAAGGTGAGCTCGGTTTAGAAATATATGTTCGAACTAAGCAAAGTTCGAGCTTCAAGAATTTAGCTCAAATAATGCCAGGTTCGGTTTTAGCTTGGTTCGATTACACCCGTGACCACCACCGATGATAACATAGAATGCATATGAATGCATATAACAAAGGGTGAATATAGCAATGTAGGATCGGGGTTACGTGACACGCATAAATACTTACATGTGTCATATACGTATTTGACATTCAATTGATGACATTTTTGAACGATGATACTATACATAGAAGATGAGACGACGTGAACTAAATAAAGATACGAGGAGGATTTTGAAGTTGAGATTTGAGAGAACAGGAGGAATGTTGAAGTTGTTTTACTTTTAACATAATAATTTGAATTGAGATATTATTTATATCATTACTAGGTTAGAACCCCGTGTATTAAACGGGTTGAATAAATGCAATTTTATATACTAAATAATAAAAAAAAATATATCTTTAAAAATCTCGTTTATTATACGGGTTGAATAAATGCAATTTTATATACCAAATAATAAACCAATATATATTTAAAAATCTCATTTATTACATTGGTTGAATAAATGTAATTTTATATATTAAATAATAAAAAAATTATATCTTTAAGAACCCTGTGTATTGTACGGGCTGAGTAAATTTAATTTTATATATTAAATAATAAAAAAATACATTTTTGAGAATCTCGTCGAGCTGAGGAGGGAGACTAAGTTCAACCGTTAGAGAGACTAAAGCGGGAGGCTGTGTTATACGGGTTGAACACATGTAATTTTATATACCAAACAATAAAAAGTTATATCTTTATAAAATCCTATGTATTATATGTATTGAATAAATCTAATTTTATATACTACATAATAAAAAAAGTTATATTTTTAAAACCCCGAGTATTACACGAGTTGCATAAATGTAATTTTGTATAGTAAAAAATAAAAATGTTATATCTTTAAAAAAAACCTCGTTTATTACACGGGTTGAATGAATCTAATAAAAATTTATATCTTAAAAAAACTAATGGATATACTCGATATACGATGGATGGGGTGATTGTTGTGATTGTTCTTATAAATGTCACGTAAACATAGTGATTACTGTATTTGAGTTGAGAATTGAACACGAAAATATAAGTATAGAACCAATAGACACCTTTTAAACATTTTTTAAATAGGTTCTACCCTTAACTATTTTAGTTTAATAAAATAAATAAATCATTTAAATTAACTGAGTTAGGGCTAAAGGACATAACTTGCAAGAGTTTGCAAACATCTAGTGCGTTTTCTGTAATTATTGAAGACAAATGACACAGTTTGCAATAAGTGACATAATAAAGGACGATTTTTGTAATTTACTCTATTTTAAAATATTATATATATTATCTCCTATATGAATTGTTTAAATTTATATTAAATTTAATTGTATAATTATCTTTTAATTGATATTAATTATCTATAAAAATAGATGGCTTCAATGAATGACACGTGTCCAAAACTTGGTTTCTTTTATTATAGTAGACTAGCGGTAAGACCCGTGTGCAAACACGGGTCGTTTCTTAGAAAACCATGCATAGCCCATATTGACAGAGAGTAAAAAAATAATTAGTGCAGACTTATAAAATAGATATACACTAATGGTCAATAGGTTTATTCAACAGCAATTCCATTATGTTGATAGCAAACTACTGTTGTCTATTAACTGTTAAAAACTTCAGTTGCTTTCCAACAGACTTTCCTAAAAAATGTTATCTATTATCTCCAACAGAGCTTACCAGATGGATAGCTTAAAGTGAAACCACTGTTTTCAAAACCATCTGAGATACTATATTTTATTAACTATAGATCGAAGACAATTCTTGCAATAAGAATGAGAAATATACGGTACTTGTAATTTAAATTCAAATAAAGTTAAAACCAATTTTTGCAAATAAAGTTGACCAATTCCATTGATGATTGCTTAAAGTGAAACCACTGTTTTCAAAAACTCTGTTTGACCAAAGTCAAACCACTGTTGGCAAAACTATGATTCTTAGTGGTTCAAAATCTGTTTCACTTTTGGTCAACATATGTTTATTTGTTGGTCAACATCTGTTTGATTTTTGGTTAACAACTGTTTGACTTTTGGTAAACATCTGTTAGACTTTTGGTCAACATCTCATTTAGAATTCAATAGAGAGTAAAAAAATAATTAGTGGAGACTTATAAAATTGATATACACTAATGGTCAATAGATTTATTCAACAGCAATTCCATTATGTTGATAGCAAACTACTGTTATCTACTAACTTTTAAAAACTTCTGTTGCTTTCCAACAGACTTTAATAAGAACTGTCATCCATTATCTCCAACAGAGCTTGCCAGATGGATAGATAGTAACTATCAGATGTTAGTCAAGCCATGTTAAAAAGTTTAGTCAACAGAAACTACAAAAGTTAGTAAACAGAAATTGATAGAACATATACATGTGTGTAGATATCGTACCAAAACGTGTTATCTATTATAGCTAAAAGACATCTATTATAGGTAAAAGACAACTATAGACATGCATCATCAGTTAATATATAACATACATATGAGTATTTCCATTGTACTATCCACAAAAAAAAAGTAGCACCCACCCATTGACAATGAAACTTGTTTATAGACATAACTACATATAGAACATGTCTAAGAAGCAAAATTAGTACCAGCAACGAACCAAATGTACAACCACAAACAATCATGACATGAAACTAAGAGGACTTTATCTTTGTCACGGTATGCATAACTTTTTTTAACTTCAGCAATTGAGTAGACTTGTGAAACTCTAACGAAAGTTCATCACCAAAAGCAATATTGCAAGATCTCAGATAAGAAGACCATCCAACAACAGCATAGTTGAATCCAGTATTGGTTTTTTGAGATGCTGTAAACAGTTCCTGGACTTCACATTTAAGATTCTGGATCTTGATAGGCTTAGGATTATCAGTATGCAGATCCAACGCAGAAGATACATCGGATGGCAGTTGCTAAAAAACAGAAAATTGAACCGTGAATTTTATAAATATTGATATATAACTGAAGTTATTGAAATAACGAAACAAAGCAATGACTGCAAAAGCTTACAAGTCTATCTTCAGCATGTGTGGTGAAGTGGAAGACTAATTCTGAAGTGGATGATACTAAACGAACCTTTCGAACTTTACATGGTCTATCAACACTTGAAGAAGCAGAAATATCACGAACAGGAAAATCTTTAGACTGTAGTTGACGATCGTTAACATCATCAACTATTTTTACAGAATGATCTTCAGGCTACAACAAAATTTAAAAAAAAATCTTCTTATACTTATAATACAATAAAATATATGCGTAGAAAATTATAAATTTACAGCATTTTTAACATCGGACTCATAATCTTTGAATCAAATAGCCCATCATCAGCAAACTATATTTATAAGAAGAATCATATATAAGAAACCATATTTTAAATCATAATAATATAAAAATATTACATGTGTATATATACATTAAAAATATCCTCAAAACTCGTAAGCTGCTTAGGATTACCAACCAAAGCTCCAGCATCCTCATCATCTAAAGCAACTTCCCCGGAATCCAAAAGCTGTTTGTGTTTAGCCTGAGATTTCAAAAGTTATTAGCATAATATAATAAAAGTCACTTATCACCGTCATGTTATCAAACAATGTATTATATCATCAAAATTTTACACCGCAGCCAATAAATCAAATCCATCATCTCCATAAACTGAATCATCCAAAACAACTACATCAACCTTCTTGAAAGAAACCTCAGTTCCAGTCTCGGAATGAAAAACGGAAAGCTCAAATGTTTTAGATGCAATCATGGTGAAAACCAACCAAGATTCAACTGGTATGGGAACTTCTTCAATCAAATTTGATGTCACACCCCGAATTTCCACGTATCACTGGTGGGCCCGGTGGGGAGTATCTTGACATAGTCGATGTCATCATGGTCAAACAACACAATATATAAATGCACAGCGGAAGCAAAAGATAAATATATTACATTCCGAATATAAAGTAATGTCAAAGTATTACAACGGAAAATAAAGGATCCACAGGCGGATCAAATAAAAGAAAACTGTTCAACAGACTTTAGGCATCTAGAACTTGCAAGATTCCTTATTAACGCCCTGAGCTTCCAGTCAATTACGTTCAGTACCTGTCACTTAACCTTTTTGGAAAATACGTCAGTTTACACTGGTAAATACAATTAACCGACTCATTTGAAAAGTTTTTAATAAAATTGATTTGGATGCACAAGGCACAACATATCTTTTATAACTTGGGACAATTATCTTTATAATCTTGTATACAGATTTACATGTTCGTTGTACGTTCAGGGCCCGATGTAGAAACCGAGTCAAGATTAACAGACACGCCACAAGTATAGGCCCACAAGAGAGTGAGATACCGTTTCCCTTATGCACTGTCAAGGGTATGCCTACACCTCGTGCATAAGACGTGGCCATTTTATAATACAATGATGTCAAGGATATCCGGGACATGGTCATTAACCCCTAAAGGCTTTTATTTCAAACAATACAGATTAAAGCGGGTTACCTCAATAATTTAATCACAATACGACTAAACATTCAATACCCGACCAAGCGGTATTATTATAATACCGTATCCCAAGCCCGTATAGGGAAAATAAGTTAAAAGTATTTACCTGAGCTAGCAATGCAATTTATACTCAGCCGTATATTCTAATCAGCAAGCACAAGTACTTCTACTGGGGCTCTCAATCTGGAACGAAGGTTTTTATTAACCTATTAGATTCCTAACGGGTCTTATTTAAGTTGTAACTTAGACCAGTTAGTTTTAAAGAAAGTTTTACGGTTCAAAACGCATGATTAAGCGAAGACCGGAATAGAATGTGATTTAGACCCGACGAGTTTGGAGACTTTTACAATATGGGTAAACTAAACAGATTCTGAATTTTGAGATAAAAACGACAAGGTTTGACCCGTTTCGGCTAATTTATGCAAACTAGTTACATAAACCGAACCGAACGCGTATATAGCGTAACGGGTAACTGTAAGAGTCCTATACAGGTTTCCTAAGTCAATATGCTCTAAATATGTTGTGATATCCTTAGGATACCTTCCATTATGCCCAAAACAAGTTTAACCTCATAATACGCCCCGTAGGGGTATTTTGGTCATTTTTAAAGATTATAAAAGAGGTTAATTGTAGTTCTGAAACTCGGGTCTGAATACATCAGTAAAATAACTTACTTTAACAGGTTACATCAGTTGATGATAAGTCTTATGTGACAAAATGGTTTTAAAGCCAAGCTATGCGTTTAATACGCGTAAAAAGCCATTTAAGCGATTTCCGAGTTATACCGAAAATCTGAGTTTTCTGATCATATTATAAATTTCAAAATACTATATTTATTATATAAAATCAGTAGCAATTGGATTGGTGTCAAAATACTATGTAGAACTCATTTTATACATAAAAAGGGTATAATCGGTATTTACCGAATTAAGGCGATAGCCTTAGGTTATGATCAGTTTAAAAATAAATAAAAATCTTTAAAAATCTCAAAATATTATATTTCATCAGTGGATAAAAGATTTGGTGTCAAAAAATTGGGTTTAGATAGGATTTATGCTAGTTGCGCCGTTTAATTACTAAAGGGCGTTATAATTACGCTAATGAGCATAACTCCTAATCTAGACCTCCAACTGATGTGAAATTTTAGGGACAACTTAATAAATCAGTAATAAGGCTTATTGTCCTTTCACTTTCCCAAAATTCCCGTTTCATGATCACAAGGGCATATTGGTCAACATTAGGCCATTAACGGAAACGTGTAAACGAAAGGGGCAAACAACAAACCAAGCCCAGAGGGTTATACCAACATGTAACCTGGTCCTATGGAAGCCTTAAGGCATTTCTAAACCTATCTAATTTGAGTCAGAATTGAAGTCAAAGCAAAAGTCAAAGTTTTGCGACTTTCGGTTCCTAACCGGGTCTAAACAGAAAATTGTCGGATCAAACAAGCTTAGATCAGTTCTTATGCTTATTACCAAGTTATATGAGTGACAAAATAGGTTATACGCCTTCTACATTGCTACTTATGCGTTAAATAGAAAATTAAGCTTCTGTTGACTTTTATAAACAACTTTGACCCGACATTTGACCTAGTTAGAATGGGAATCAGAGGGTGCCCTTTTAAGGGTTTAAAGCCCACATGATTATCAACTTATAACTACCTTTCATTCGACCAATCACTGGACCAATAGTGATTAATCATTAAGTCATCTGTTAATTACGACGGTTTGACTTCTAAGCTAAAACTAAGCGAAAACTCAAAAAGGAAAGGTCAAGCATACTTACAAAGGTCCTATGCACGATTAGGGAAACTTAGAAGGAGGTCTTGAGCTCCAGAAATGATCAGAAGATGAAGGAATGAATGAGTGATCAAGTCTTGCAACAATGGGGCTATTTATAGTGTTCTTGATCCATTTAAGATCATGACAACTAAGGCTATACATGATCCCTGATGATTAACAAGTGTCCCTAAGGCCTTAGGATTAGTTTAGGCAGCTCTTGGAAGTGTTTAAGGCCATAAATGTCGCTTACATGGGCTGAACAGGCAACAAAAACGATTTTCTGCATCTGGGTGTGCCAGGCGGCCCGCGTAAGAGTCTCCCTGGGCTTACGCGGCCCGCTTAAGGGTGGTGGTCAGGTTACACAAATGTTTCAGTTTGCACCCTTGGCTCTTGGTTCTTCGAAAGGTCAACCACACTTTGTTTCTTGCATTTTGAGCCCTCCATAATTACTTATAAGGGCCTCAAGACCTATATCCACTTTGTTAAGTCCTTGGTCACTTCGTGTTAACCCGAAAAGTCATAACTTTCAACGTTAACGCTTTTAACCCCTTATATACGAATTTGATCATAACTTTCTCATATTATAACGAAACTTTATGAAATTTTTATCGTGCATTCTAGTGAGCATAATTTACCGTTACAAAGCTTCGGGTTTGCTAAAAGGTCACTCAGAGGTATAACTTAAACATGTTGACACATTTAACCCCTGTAGTTTGTAATCTCTCACTTTCTTCCACATTTAGTTCCGTATGATCCATGATTTATTCCTTTGAAGGTATGAGCATCATGTAGGGTTACTGTAAAGTATATTTATCCCTTGTTGACATTTTGAACCCTTGATTTCACATACTTTCCATGTTTGTCAACTTTAGTCCCTCTAGAGTATTCTTTCGCACGTTCAAGCTTATGACACGTGTCAATACTTTATAGGACGTGAATTTTTGAGGTGTTACATTTGACCATCCATAAGTAAATCCGCATCCATCAGTCCATCATTTCATCATCACATTCCAAAACCTTTCGCCAACATAGATAGTTGCCATCCCATACTCGTAATTTTTACCAGAGAATTGTTTCCAAAATGTGTCAGCAATTAGCTATAGAATAAGCAAAGGAATATTTAGCGCAGACTTGCAAATTTGATATGAACTATTGAGCAACAGAAGTTACAACGGATTAGTCAACAAAAGTTAAAATGAGAATTACTAAACAGGGTTAGTCAACAATAGTTACAGTATTTACACACCACCTAACCACTGTTTGGCTATCAACTATTACATACCTCTGTTGCTATCCAACAGAGGTTTCGTAACAACTGTCATCCATTATGTCCAGCAGATGTTGCAACGTGGACAGATCTTAAATATCAGATGCTAGTCAACCGAGGTTAAAAGACTTAGTCAACAGAAGTTAAAAAGGTTAGTCAACAGATGTTAAGATTATAAGGAAACAGACGTTAAAAGGGCAAATAGATGTTAGCAAGTTGTTGAGATAGCATAAAATATTTAGAGTAAGTAACGAAATAATATATCGTTACTTACAGTCATTCCAACTTCAGGGCTAATATTTGCTGAAATGTAGAGTTCTCATACACTTTTTCTTTAAAACATCAGACAACGAATGACAAATGTCCAATAGGTTTCACCAATACAACATCTTTCGTTTTCAAACAACAATCTCTAACAAACTTTGTCCATCCATCTGTAAATATACAATGATCATCTCTCTTCTTTACTCGTACTAACCATGATTTGTCACCATCAAGTAACTCTACGAGTCGCCCATACGGGACCTCCTTGCCCCACAACAGAGTCTGAAAATCAAGTGGTATATTCTGCAACAGTATTTAACAAACATCTTACATCAAAAATTAACGTAGATTCCTAATAGTAGCAAGAAAGTTAAAAAACATACCAAAAATATAATATCATCTTCATTAAGGAATTGTAAAAAGGATGGTGTTTGATTGGATAGATTCATATCTGCAAATAAACAATTTAAACTTACAAGTTATTATAAAAATCAAGTGGTATATTCACACACTTAAGGTATTATAAAAACAAAGCACAAAACAAAAATCATCATCTCTCACAACAATTAAGCAAATGAGCATTAACCAAAAATTATATAGTTGATTTATCAATCGTAATGTAGAAGACAACATCACGAAGATGCATGCACAAATTGTGACAGAGAATGCTATCAGTAACTTCATTTAAGTTAATGCAGTAATTTAATCAATAAAAATACACCTGATTACAGAAACTATTATTTGCTTCAAGAGAGAATATGAAACGCCGTCAGTGACAAACACATACTCATAACATCAAATAATGATTAATCTAACATATATAATACAAACAATAAATTCAAAAAAACAATACTTGATTTTATAGCGTGTAATCTATAATATGGAATAGAACCTTACCGATTTTGATAAGAAAGTTATTTGAGAAAACTTCCGAATATCTTTTCTGGAGCTTATATTCAATAATGGAGTTGAAAAGTATATTAAATGGAGTTAATACAGATGTTACATTTACACTGGTTGGTTGAAATTAATTTTTGTAAAATTTATACTTTACCCCCTTTTACATTAAAACATCGCAATGTTTAGACAGCAATAACCACTATTTGAATATAAATTTATATTGGTAAATACGAAAAACTTATCTATTAATTTAATATATTTATATTTATATAATTAAAAATAGTTTTTAAATCCCGATATTAAAGATTATTATAAGTTAAATAAATAAACACACTACAAAAAAATGCCATTTAGTGGCATACATTTTTAGTGGTATTTAACTTTTATGCCATTAATTTAGATTTTAGTGGCACTTTACGTATGCCATATTTGCTTGACACACATTTTTAGTGGCATTTTGGTTTTGTGTCCCTAATTTATACTTTTAATGGCACTTTTGCGCGTGCCATAATTTCTTGATATCCACTTTTAGTAGCATTTAATGTTTTTATGCCACTGATTCACACTTTCAACTTCAATATAAAATTTACCCTCTTTTAGTGGCACTTTTGCGCATGCCTCAGCTGATACCCGCACGTCCTTTACTACGCAGCGACTCTAGTTAAAACTGTATGAGTTTGTAAAGCCGACGCCGCTGCTGCGCTGTTGGCCATTATTGCGTTCGTCGTGCAGCGGACGCCGCTGCTGCTGCGTGCGTCGTGCAGCCGAAGCCGCTTGCCGCTGCTGTGAGCGTCGTGCAGCCGACGCCACTGTTGCGTGCGTCGTGCAGCTGAAGCCGCTGCGGTGCTTTTGGCCGCTAATAACGACCATACTTAGTAGGCATAGTATACTTTAATAATTATGATATATCAGCATGATGGGTCATATTGGGTAATAACGGTCCATCAAAAGTTGTAATTATAAATGGCTTGCATTCGTGTCAAACCAGAAAGGTTGACCAAACCCGGCAGGTGATATTGCTGATGGACTATTAATTCACAAATATGTTTTCTCAATACGTTTTACTATTCAATTTTTTACTAGCTTTGGTACAAGTCAGTTAAAGCATTAATAATCAAAGTCCTCCACTTTTTCCATTATAATGAAATGAATACAAACAGTTTAAATTTTATATTATTTAATAAAAGAAAACCTTGATATTCATATGACAAAAACCTATCAGTAATAATCTAAGTAAACTAACATTAGTAACCATATAAACTCTTAATTGATTTTAAATTTACAAAAAGGTTTTACCTGATGAACCCAAAGGGTCACGATGACCATCATAAAAATTTTTAATTCCCTCCATAAAAGTTAAACCCCCCCCCCCCCCCAAATAAACTTAAAATTTCCCTCTTCTACGCAAGATTCCCTCCTAAAAGTCCAAAAATGTACAAAATTTCAGTTTCCCCATCCCCGCTCTCACCCCAAATCAATCTCAAATCTTTGAACCGCTACCTCACCACCATGAACGGCTGAGCACCACCCTCCCACCACTGCACAACCACACCACCTATTTAGAAGCCCCGCGTCCTCATTCAATAGCCCATCATCCTCGTTCAGCAACCCGAATACAACTTTGAACAGGTAAAAGTAACTTATTGATTCTACCTTTTTTATTCTCATCCTCGTTCAGCAACCCAAATACAACTTTGAATAGGTAAAAGTAACTTATTGATTCTACCTTTTTTATTCTCAATCTTATTTGGTGCCCTAGTTCTTATAGTTTCAATTTATTAGTATTTATCATTCGAACTGATACAGTAATTGGTACTGAGAGTAGTTTTTGTTGATTAAACTAATTCCCTGTGTGAGTGTGAATTGTCAATTTAAAGGTATACCATATGTTCCCGTTTTAGGATCACAAGATATTAATTGAATTTGCAGTTTCAGTTCATGAAATTCATGTTTATAGCTTCAATTATGTTTTTTTAATGTAAATATTTTGATGATCTCGCGTCAAATCGACTCGAATTACTGTTCCGTGTGTTGTTTTAGTCGTGTAAGGGTAGTTGCACGGTACCCCTGACCGCGGAAGGGATCTGCCTTCCCAGTTCACCACCCGACAAGGATCCCTGGCGGCAAATACCCATAGCCATCAAAGAGGGGTAAGAAACATGTTTCAAACCCGAGACCTCGAGTGTCCTCGGTCCGGCTTTAAAGCGGGTGTCGGTGGCCACCAAAGTGGCACTAATGGGAATTGAACTTGGGTCTCCATTGGAGAACCCAAGTCATTTTGTTTTGTTTTGTTTTAGGATTCGTAGGGTTTTTGTGTTGATTGACTGTTGATTATTTCATGTGTTTGTTGTTTTGAAGTCAATTAATGACAAATTGATGTGTAATTTTGTAATTTAGGTTTAGCTGATAAGCTTGTTTAAGTTTCATGATTTAGCTGTATATCATTTGTGAAGGAGTTTTATGTTGATTATTGTTTTTTTTTTTTGGTTATTTTGAAGTCAACTGATGACAATTAGATGTGTAATTTGAATTAAGGGATGAATTTTTGTTCTGTAATTTAGGTTAGCTCATAAGGCTGTGTAAATTCATGATTTAGTTGTATATAATTTGTGAAAGAGTTATATGTTGATTAACTAGGGGTGCTAAACGGGTCGTGTTCGCGGGTTGGCAATTACAAGTTAATAGATTTTTTTTTAATGACAATTACAAGTTAATAGATAAATATCTTATTTTCAACAATCCCAATACAATCTCACCTCTTCTTCTCCAGCGAAAAAACTCTATAGTTTCTTCTTCCTCAGACTTGACGATCGGAAGTTTGAAGTTTTAGATCAGGTATTTTTTTTGTTCTCTTGTGTATTTTATAGGTATGCTTTAACATGTTCCTTTCAGTTTCCTCATTTCAAATTATATAAACATCAAAATCATAATCTACTGATGTTAAAATAGATAAACTTATATGAACTTATTTTCTTTATTTTATAATAAGATTTATATCAACCTATTTAGTTACATTTTGATTCATTCCATTTAAGTACACAGTGTTAGATTCATATTGTTGGTTGTAGGGACCATATTGAAATACACAACATATAAGTTTGGTCCTACAGAGTGTTGGATTTTTTTTATACCTTAAATAGAATGCTTTTCAAATACAATTGATTTTATATTATAGTATGTAACTGTTATTGTATTTTTTACTTTCAGATGGAGTTTATGATAATTATCAATGTCTCTCAATTGGCAGACCTAAATGAGGGATTGGTAAGCTATATTCTTAGAACAAATTAGCTAAAATCACAATTGTATGCTAAAAACTGTATTTATATAATTAAAGATATATTAAATATTGTGTATTTTATATACATAGATACTTCTAAATATAATGGCTAACCAATTACCAAGAAAGTGTGAAGTGATAAAGTTGGTTGATTATACGGGTTTTAAGTATAAGATTGCAGTACAGAGCATCGGTCATAAAAGTAAGAGGATAAACGGGCCAGAATGGACCCGGTTCGTTGAAACTTATAGAAATAACAACATAGACAAGCTGTGTTTAAAAAAATTGAAGCAAGCAAAATTTGAGATAAATGTTTTGGACAATGAGGGATTAGAGATTAGAAAAGATGGATCGAACAGAGATTATGTTCATGGATGCTTGATACAGGCTGAAGAAGAAACATACTGCAAGCAGGTTAAAAATTTCTACTTATTTTTATATATTGCCAGTGTATCTTTTGAACTGTTACCAAAACTTCTAATTTATATTTTGTATCCTATATAAAATCTAATATGACATTTCAAAAATTTATGAAAATTATTGCATTTACCACACGATTTTGCTGAAGCTGTTGTCGCAAAGGAGATTAAAAATTGATAACTTGGTTGCCAAAGTACATGGACCAAAGTAGAGTAGTAAAGTTGATGTCCATTATGTTTTCTCTCCTGAAAACAAAAAGGGATTAGCTGATGGTTTTATGGGACCAGGATGGACAACTTTTTGCTTCGAAAATGATATTGAGGAAAGCTGCCAACTGCTGTTTCAATGGATGGGAAGTACTCCTGAAGACGACTTTAACTTTACTATGAATGTGACAACTCGTGCTTTACCGTTCCTATACGTTTGTTTTTCGTATTTTAACTTATTTGTACGTTAACTAAAACTGTTACGTTCAATGATAAGTCAGTGGTTGTGACGCATTTATTTATTATGGGTTTTGTATATGGGCCGCATGAAGTTTCGAACCACACATCTCTATTCCAATTGCTCACCTTCGTATCCTCGTGACTCTTGGGCTTTTGGCATGTCTATTCTCGGCCCAAACCAATTTCGACCCATTCCCCCCCCCCCTCTATTTCTTTTGTACGTAAGTAAATATGAGGGCATTCACATAATCCTTTTCACTTGCAAACCCTAATCATGTCTAGCTCTTGTCGGCAGCCCCTCTCTCGAGATCGAAGCCTTCTCCTTCTTGGATTTTGTACGCTACTCTCCATCTCATAATTCGGTTAGTATGTCTTCACTTTAATGATCGAAATCTGTGGATTGTTTGTGACTGTGCTTGTTCGATTTAATTAGTGATCATGAGTTTATTATGAATGATGTTATATATTGTATCAATGATTAGGTCAGATTTGGATGTTGTGATGATTAATCAATGAATTAGAATTGCACTAGGTCATTGATACAAAGCAGATCACGTGAATACATGTGATTAGTGTCAACCTACTTCAATTGTGCGGCCCAATTATGTTCGAGATTTGTGAATTGTGTAAGTTGAATTGCATGTGTTAATAAAAGAGATGGCAGCCCACTAACTCATCGACCCAATGATAATAATTGTCCAAAACCCATATAATTTCAAGCAACTGTAAATTGTGAATATGATTGATCTGTTCTGGGATGTGTTAAGCGACGAAACTCCCCAATGAAGAACCTCTGGCCGAAAAAACATGGTGTTTCGTCGTCTGGCCTTGTCGACGAAGCATGGCAAACCACAAGCCGACGAAACACGGGGTTTCGTCGAGAAGGGGAGGGTCCCACTATAATAGATATGACAGCCATTATTCGTTTGTAAATATAATCTGTGTGCATGTCATTAATGCTGAATTAAAGTTCACATGCTACTAATGATTAGTTGTCATCACATCTGCTGTTGTAAGATCATATAATTGTTTGTTGTTTTGGCGGCTCATGAAAGTCCATAAGACAATTTATGTAGCCCATTTAGATAAGATTTGGTCGAATCAATTTGTAGTGTTAATCGGTCCAATCACTAGTATATTGAATTAGAATTGTAAGACCATGTGAATTCATTAATTGATAGAATGATTGCGAAAGTTATGTCAGCCCATACATATGAAACAAACACAAGTCCATGTGACAAATTATTGATCGACCCCATCATAGGTCTTTAGCGGTCAACCTACACTTGTGATGTCAAAAGAGTTTATCAAGAATGCATGTAGAGAATTAGTAAACACATTAACCCTTGTCGACCACTGATCCCTTATGTATGTGATTTTAAAGTTCCATAAGTTAACAGGCCATCATGTGTTTTAGCTAGATTCATTAGTCATCATATAAGTTAGCGGTTCAATAGGTTGTCAGCCCACTCAATGATTCGGTCCAATAACCTCCTGAATACTTTGATAAATGTCGGCTCAAAAGGGCAGCCATGTGATGATGGCTCGCTAATGATGATCCATTGTTGTATTATCATTATTAAACTAATGAATCAAATCATGAAATGTTGTCAGCTTATATAAGGATGGGTAGGTAGTCATGTGCACATGTTTAGGTGGGGGCCGATGACTTGCTAGACCACACACACACTCACACCTATTAGTTAACATGTTATGTAATGGATCGATGATGTGGGGTGATAAGTGCATGCATGGAAGTTGTTATGTAATTATATGATCTTGATATGTTGACTAGTTCTCTGATGATGACCAGGTTATAATATACATATATATATATGTATATATATATTCGGTTAGAATGGTTCTTGAAAACCTCGTAAACACTAATCTCTTATATGAATTACTTATATGCTAGAGACGGTTTAATGATGTTGTCATGACTTAAACTATATGAGTGTTACTTATACATTAAATCAGATGATATGTGATTATGGAATATGTGAATTAATTGTATGTGAAATATGGAGTGATACGCGTTGTGCTTGTATGTAAACTGATTGTTATATGTGTAACCATCATAAGACTCGGTTGACCGCTGTTGTTAAACTAGTAGATAATCCAACCGAGCAAACCAAAGGTGAGTTCATTACTTTTGAGCATGTGTCCCGGTGGTTTAGGACAGTCAGTGGGTATCCCGGGGAGGGATAAATCTTTTGGGTAGAACTGGGATGTTGGATAATATTCTCACTCTCTATCTCTTAAGTCCCATCTTTTGCTATCATGGGTGGTAGCGGGGTATTAGTTGGTAGCGCTACTTAGGTTTGGCACCCTCACCCGTTCCTGAGAGATGCGGGTGTGAACTAATGACCCAGTCGGGCCCAGTGCTTTGATAGGAGCACTGGGGAACGGGCAAAACATACATCAGGAGCCGTCTTGTTCAGTATCGAGATATTATCAACATTACTTTTGGATTTAAATTCAATGGATTAACTAAACACTTGGTTACCAACGTTTCGTAAAACTATGAACTCACCAGCGTTGTTTGATACACTTGTTGCATGCTCGTAGGTCGTTAGACTATATGGATTTGGAACTTGCTGTCTGAAGTAGCTAGAGTGGTCATGGGTCGTGTTGATTGGATACAAATGATGGGTTTATTGATTACATACATTTAATTTGAAACAGTTAACTATGTTTTCTTTCCTTCCGCTGAACATGTTGGTTTTCATTCAAACTTATTGATGATACTTTTCAGTAATACATAATGATTTTATTTAACTCTTGTGATTGGTTCAATATGATTAGTGGCTCGTTATTGGTTTGTCACACGCCTAACGGGGACACTCCCAAGGTGGTATTTTGGGGGTGTGACAGTTTGGTGTCAGAGCCACTGGTTATAGTGAACTTGGTTTTAAAACGTTTTCATAAAACCAGACTATAACCGAACAAGTTCTGAATACGACCATGACACTCAGCTCCAGACTGCAAGGTCCGTCTCTTGTATACTCATTGTACTGCATAACTAGTGAACACTTACATATGATATTGCATGTGATTGCACGTTTAGCACAACAGTATGAATTCCGATATTACTTGCATGTGTTATGTGACTGATAGGGTGGTATTTCCCTAAACATTCATGACTTACATTTCGTGATGCTCTTTGTTTGCTACTCGAGTTTGAGGAACCATTTAACATGAGTTAGGAGGAGCTGGAATGAGCATGCAAATCACAATATTATTGTGGGTGCACACATAATAATAATGTGGGGTGCATGCGAGTCCCAGTGAGACTTAACAAGTGAGAAAGGGGTTCCATTCCGTTATTTGATCGGTGTGAAACACAATAGTCTATAGGAGTCATAGCAGTGATTGTCTCCTTCTCGAACATGATCTTTTCACTCCTTTCTGAATCCTTACGAATCTCGATGCTATCGTGTATTACCTGAACACACATCTGAATGCCTAGCGAACCGTGTAGAATGCTAGGTGCTTGCACGAACGTCCTTGAGTTGGTCTATACTTTTCTCGCTTCCCTTCATTTGCTGGAACTTAATGTATTGACGACTAGATCCCGAAGCGCGACTACTTCTGTATCGCTCTAGCAGCATACTGTGTATCGCTCCATCAACTTGCCAGATCGATAGACCAGAGGATGAGAGTAGTACTATACCGACTTCATGTTGGTGCACGAAATGTCTGCTGACTACGTCTTATCAAGTCTTATGTCTAGATAGGTTAAACGAGTGCATAAACGAGATTAAAATAGGGTTTGTATAGGTTGAAATAGCCCTGGCCATTTGAATGTTGCCTGACCATTTGAAGGTGCATGTTCGTTTGAAGCGTGACCGTTTGAACAAGATGTGTCTTGTTCAAACGGACAGCATGAGTCTATAAATAGATAGTTTAGTTCAAACGGTCAGTAGTAGGAATGTTTATGTGTGTGAGCGAAGGTGCTGCCGGATTTCTGTAAAAGCTCACAATCAGTAATAGAAAGAAGAATTGAAAGGATTAAGCTGTTTTTGACTTAGTTTACTTTGTTTTCGCCTTTGTAAACTGAGATGAACTACTTCTACTGACGTTTAAGGTCATCGGAACGGTCCAACAAGTGGTATCAGAGCTCAGGACGAGGAGTTCATACCAAATACAGCTTGAAATCGCCGGATTATCTCACTTCTACCTTTCTTTTCTGATTTGAACTAGTTGTCACGGTTAAAACGGCTTGAAACGTTCACATATCAAATGAAATTCACTTTTAACTAATCCTTGACAATTTGAAACCAAAATTCGATCTAAAACTAATCGAAATCATCTTATCCGTTTGAAATTGTTCGAGAAAAAGTGACGTCATCCGTTTGAAAATGACACAGTTCGTTTGAAAGAGGTCCTATCGTTTGAACATTCGTTTGAAACTGACGTTCCATTTGAAACTAATGGACTCCGTTTGAACTTACTGTTTGAAATTGTATCGTTTGAAACCATTTCGTTTGAGGCCATACCGTTTGAAACTATTGTTATTTCAAACGGACAAGTCCATTCCGTTTGAAAATAACCTGCTCGTTTGAATCACTGTTTGAACCGTTCCGTTTGAACAGGTTCCGTTTGAATCTATTATTTTTCAAAAACAATTTTTTTTAGTATTATCTGATTTTTCAGGTATTTCAAGAATTTCAAGACATGGCAAATAATGATCATGATGCCTGGTGGCGAAGAGATAGTGCGAGATGGGAAATTAGAAAGTTGAATGAACCATTTCAAGAAGCAAAAAGAGCCAAGAGATGGAATGAAGAGTTACAGTGTTACATGGATCCACTGGGAAATCCAGTAGTTGATCCGTCAAAAGTGGATTTTGATGTTGTAACCAATTTCTTTCCAAGTGAGCGTACTTTCAACACAAGAAGGCTTTCTGATAAAAGTTATCTGCCTGATCTGGAGAAGAAGATTAGAGAGGTTTGTTTAGCAAGTCTACCGAAGGTGGTAGAATTCAGAAAGAGAACAGAAGAAGGGGTGAAAAAGATGGTTGAAGATATAAAAAGGGAAGCTTTAGGAAAGGTTAAAGCTGATGCAGATAAAGCTGAAAAGGAACAAAAATCTGAAGCAGATAAAGTTGATAAAGAGTGTGATAATGGTAGCAAAGAAGCCAATGATGAACAGATTCTGGAGTTACGCTTGAACTGTGAAAAGCTGAAATCTGAGAATGATAAACTGTTAAACGATTTGAACAGTTTAACTTCAGAAAACAAAATTTTGAAAGAAAAAGAAAAAGATTTTGGAGACAAAAAGAAATCTTCAGAAAATGAAGATTTCTGGATAAAACTGGAGAACAAAAGTTTGAAAGCTAATGAAACAAAATTTCAAGAACAGTTAAAAGTTTTGGAAAATGAAAAATCTGTTCTTGAAAACATTAAGAATGAGAATGAAAAATCAATCAAGTCTCATCTTGAAAGAATATCTCAGTTTGAAAACGAAGCTGAGAATTCAAGAATCAAGATTGATGAACTTGAAAGGTTTTATGACTGCATCAGACAGATTGAATTTTCCTTGTCCAAAACCGATCAATTCTGTTCCAATAAGTGACAATGTCACAAATTTTGACAAAGTCAAAATTGAAGATTGTGATGAAATATCTGATGATGAAAAAGAAAAAGAAAAGAAAAGAAAAATATTTTTAGATTTAAAAGAAAAATTTAAAAATACGGTTTTGCAATCTACTGAGAAAGGCGAATGCTCAACGCAAAAACCTGTAAAGAAGATTGTGGAACAGAAACAAAAAGATAAAAATTTGAAAAATCTTAAAAAAGAAAATAAAAGCTCATCAGATAAGTCATCCAATCATTTTAAAAAAAACAGAAAAATCTAAAAATGAAAACTCACAAAATGTTGGTAATAAGTGGTGCAGGTTTGACCACAGTGCTCAAATGCCAAATCAAGGATACAAGAAGAGAAATGACTACCACAAGGCAACTCAATGCTATGATTTAAGTGTGTGGTATGAAAATGGTGTACGGTATGAAAGAGAGAAGAGGTATGATAACAGAATGTGTTACTCTTGTGGCTATCAAGGACACATTGCTGTTAACTGCCAGAATTGGAGTTATGAAACGCGAAGATGCTTTAACTGCAACATCAGAGGTCATATTGCCAGAGATTGCCTGAGGAGATCGATGGGAAGATCGAGGGCTGAATCTCAAAGTAAGGCAAAGAAACCAGTCAACGTCAAGCCCAAAGAACCGAAGGTTCAAGAACCTAAAGTTCAGGAAACAAAAGTAAAACTTTCTCAGGGGCAAAAAGACAGACTGCGAAAGAAGAGGAAGAAGGCCAGAGAGTATCTGGAAAGGATTTTGTCCTCGGGTTCATCCGTTGATAAGAATAAGAGTTCTGATGAATCGACTCACTCGATTGCAAAATCAAGCAAGATGAATTCATCAGATACAAATTTGAGGACAAAAGAGAAAACGGAGAAAAAGAAAGGTGTTGGCAATGAATCTGGCTCATCAAAGTCAGACAAGCCACACTCAGGCAATGATTCTGATTCCACAAAATCAGAAGAGCCACAATTTGAGGTAAAAAAGGAAGAAACAATTCCTTTAATGAATGATAAAGATTTTCCACCATTACAAGCCGTAAACCGAAAAGCAAAGGGTGTTGATACTGGAAAAATGTTTAATAGCAATGTTAAACATATTTTTAGTAAGATGGCTGATGGTAAGCAAAAAGGAGTAAAAGAATTTTATGAAGAAAAGAGAAAAGCTCAAAATACGCCTAAGACTGGTCAGGCTTGGGTGTCAAAATTGGTTGGTTAAATTCCTGACTTGCCGGAGTTCCCAGGTTGGTAAGCGTGGAACATGAATCGGCACATTTCTTGAGAAATTTCACTATGGTGATTTTTTCGACCTACATGTGGTAAATCAGGGACATTAAGTTGTACTTGATTTTCTACAAGTGATTAAAGGAAAACAATGTGATGAAAGAACCCCGAATTTGTGAAATGACACACAAAACTAATTTTCCGGAAAAACCATTTTGATTAAAACAAACTTAAGTGTTTTGAAATCATAATGGGAAAATAGTTTGTTGTCAGGGGGAGTTCTGATTGTTTATGCCAAATGAATGGCGAATTGAAGTGATTCGATATCAGTTTGTCACTTTATTTGTACAGTTTGTTTTCAAATTTTCCTTGAAAATCAAAATTGAAACATATTTTGATTTTAGGGGGAGAAAAATTTTAAAAAAATTAGAAAATTTGAAAATTCCAAAAACATTGAAAAATCAAAAATGAGTTTTGTTGAGAAAAGAGGAAATGATAGAAAATCAGTGGACTATCACAGCATGCTAAGGAAATGAAATGTCAAATGTGATAAATGGTCTCATTGATGATGTGACGATAGGTTTTCGTACTTTTAGTAAATTTATTCAGGATATAAACCTAAAATTTCAAACTTGTGAAATTCGTGGGGAACACTACTTGGATATATAGGTAACCCCTGAAATCTCGTTTGAAAGGTCTCGTATTCTGATATACTAGGTGTTTATACTCTATGATGTCTGGGGTATTATTCCGGGACTTCTGCTGAACGGAAGTTCTGACCTAGTCCTTGGCTAATACTTTATTCAAAATGCTTGAAATATAGCATAAAGCCCTCAGCTGATTAGACAATAAAATTGATAATCATCTGTTGTAGCTAAAAGATCCTCTAAAGGGGACATACCAAAGTCAAAACTGATATCTCTCTGCGCATACGGAAGTATCGACCTGAGATCCCTCAGTTCTCGCATGTCCTAATTTATGTACAGACATCATTTTAGTACAATCACCTGTAAGACTGAATATTGAGATTCTGGATACGGGAGTATATTCAAGAGGTGGGACACATGAATTGAGCTAAGTTCCTAAAACATCTAAATCGTATCCTGAATAGATTGAAAATTGTGTGAAAATTTAAGAGGACAACTATATCGTCAATCTACGTGAATCGTTTAGAACTTAAAATGATTAAAGCTTAACGGTGCTAGTGATTTGTCTTATAAACTGATATGATCATCTTACACAAACTCACAAAAATATTATCTGTATATATTTGTTACTGCATTTCATTCAAAAACAAAAATCCAAAAAGATTTTCGGAGTGTTTTAGCATAAAATTTTTGAAAAGTCAAAAAGATTTTCAATAGCTGATTTTGAAGAACTGATATTCAAAATTCGAGTGCTAAACATGATGAACAGGTTTGGGAGAATATGTTGAAAACTTTAAATGACATATATAAATGGTTTGAAAGATTGTATATTTGGTTAATCAAGGTCATTCATTTGAACTTGATGTAACTAATATATGTGTTAATAATATCTACCAGGAAGTTTAGTGTTATAAATTTATGAAACTTATGTTGAGGTAGAGAATGTGTAGGTTAAACAGGTTTTGGACTTCATCATTCCCACGGAAGCTAATTGTCAAAGCTTGAACCAGAAACCTCAGATCCCAGCATACTGAGAGGGGGAGTCTATGAAAGGGGGAGTCTGGATCAACATCCAAAGGGAAGACTGAAGATGGAGCTCGGAAAAGGTTTTGAACCTATGAAGATTGAGTTGTTACAATTAGGAGAAAAAGTTGTGAAGAGACAAAGACTAAAGACTTGATGCCGAAGACTTCGTCAACATCCAAGGGGGAGTCTGTTGGTGCACGAAATGTCTGCTGACTACGTCTTATCAAGTCTTATGTCTAGATAGGTTAAACGGGTGCATAAACGAGTTTAAAATAGGGTTTGTATAGGTTGAAATAGCCCTGGCCGTTTGAATGTTGCCTGACCGTTTGAAGGTGCTTGTTCGTTTGAAGCGTGACCGTTTGAACAAGATGTGTCTTGTTCAAACGGACAGCATGAGTCTATAAATAGATAGTTTAGTTCAAACGGTCAGTAGTAGGAATGTTTATGTGTGTGAGCGAAGGTGCTGTCGGATTTCTGTAAAAGCTCACAATCAGTAATAGAAAGAAGAATTGAAAGGATTAAGCTGTTTTTGACTTAGTTTACTTTGTTTCCGCCTTTGTAAACTGAGATGAACTACTTCTACTGACGTTTAAGGTCATCGGAACGGTCCAACACTTCAGCAATTGGATGACTCTGATTGCCAACAACGAACACCAGCAATTTGACGCTAATCGGATCTGTAACCCCAGTCAGCGGCTCATGGGAGCCAACTCCTACGAATTAATCGGGACATGAACGATGATAAATGACCTTGGTGTGAAAATGTGAAACGGCCAGCACAATGAGCAGCGTCTTAGGACGTGGCACGGAAATGTGACAAGATGGACCTCGTCGGTGAAGATTTGTAGGACTTCGTTTCAGGCAATGACGTTAGAGGTAACAGTCAAGGTAACATCAGGATACTCGTAATTGTAACTAACAGTATGGAAATGGAGGTGCCAACAGCCTGGATGGGCCATGGTTAGATCAAGACGACAACAACCAAAGACATGACGTAAGTACTGGAAATCCTCGTAACGATAACAACAACACAGGAAATGATACTCATGGAAGGGCATTTAGGATTGGCGTGGGCGACGCCAGGATCATAATTATGTGGTGGCCTACGCGTTCTTGGTAACGGATCGCTCCGTCTCTGTTCTACTTAAATCTGACGCTTCGTGAAATATACCCTGATGTGGAATCGGCTGATTGCGAGTCAAATGAAATCTCATATAATAGTTGGGATGTGAACTCGACCTTGTGGGGCAGGTATTCGATACCGACCTTCCTTCTACTACCCTTGATGGTTACGATGTTGTAGTTAGTGTGGATTGGTTATCCAAAACTTGCGCGAATGTACCCAGTGAGGAGAAGATTTTGTGTGGAGAATCGTTATTTGCTCTAAAGCGTCAGAGTGGTGCAAGGGTTAGCGCCATTCCAGCTATGAGGGCCCAGAAGTGTCTACGGAGGGATGACCCTGCTATGTTAGCAACCGTTTCTAATGATAAGGCTAAGGAGAATAGGATCGAAGATCCACCAATTGTTTGTGACTCATCTCAGTATACTATTCGAGGAACTTTCAGGTTTACTTCCGCAACCGTTAGTCTGAATCTCAGTTGATTTCACGCCAGAGGCAGCTCCGAATACTCGTACTCTTACCGTCTGGCACTAGGAGGGTTGCAAGAGCTATATAAGTTACTACGAGAACTGTTAGACATGATTTTTTTTCGGACCTAGTTTTCGCTTTGGGAAGCCCCAATTATATCCGTGGAGATAAGCCTTTTCGTGTGCATACTGATTATCGAGAACTCAACAAAGTGGCAGTCAGGGAACGTTTGCCCCGACCATGTATTGACAACTAATCGACGAGTTGCGAGAGTCAAGCTTTCATTAGAGGATTGGCTAACGAAAGAACTATCATCAGATGGAAGTCCAATGGGAGAATGCACTTAGAACAGCACATCAAATGCAATGCGGCCGGTGCTACTTTGTACACCATGACCATCGAGATAATCAACACACCAACAGCTTATAGACCACATGAATCGACTGTGTTTATTGATGACGTCTTGGGTCATTCCCTGGAGGAAGGGACATCATGGACAACATCTGTATCTTATCTTAGAGCCCCTGAGGGAGGAGTCATTACGTGTGAAGTCTGGTTAAATGTAACTTCTGGATTCAAGAGGTACCCTTTTTGGGTCATATAATCAACGAAGTGGGAATGCACGTAGATCTCGCTAAGACCCGTTTTGGTTGGGAACTGATCGACATTAAAGAATCCTTCGAGGATACAGCAATTTCTTGGTCCCGCTTGATATTATCACAGATTGATCACAGGATTTTCGAGGGTCGCGTAGCTTAAATCTCCTTAGCACAGCTGTAACAACTGTCACTAAAATCCCTAATTAGGATGGTAATTAGCTATTAAGAAAATCCTAATTGAGACACCCAAGTGATTCTACGCAAACCCTAAAATTCTCAGAATTTTCAGAATCAGGATCAGGGCCCCTAAAACTCAGGGGGGGATAAACCCTAGCCAACGATTATCTTCATAACTAATTGTAAAATTCGAAAATTGAAAAACTGTCGACACAGCAAGCCTACATGCATGAAGGGCTACTCTATGAAAGTAGGGTGGTCACTCGCGTAGCGCGACGCCTATAGGGGTACCCCCTCGCGCTACGCGACGGCGTCAAATTTCCAGTATAAATAGAGGAGTTTGGCACTTGATTTCCTGCGTTGGTTCGACGGTAAAATTCAATTTGTACGTCCAGATATCGTCAAAATACTACAAAAACCCACATAATCTCGAAATTCTGCCGCAATAACAGGGTAATTACTCGATCGCTATTACGATTCAGTTTCCGGAATCAATACATTCAAAGAATGTCTAAGTGCCGCCCACATTGGGCTATGCTTTGTCGTTTGTCGGTAATCCGATAAATGAGTTGAAGCATTGTACTTTATCGTTGTCGATAATTCGATAATGAGTTAAAGTACTATACTTTGTCGTTTGTCATTTTGATAAATGAGTTGAAGTATTGCACTTGATCATTCATTGTGAGAAATTGATCTTGGAAATTTATTGTAACTGCTGTATTGATCACTAATCCTGTTTTGTGTGCATTATTGGTAAATTAGAAATAATCAAGGCTAATCAGTAGGCTTATACACTGCTCGTTAAATCTGCAATGTGAGTCATTCTTCTTTTTATCAACTGTTTTACAATACTCCAAATTATTTTCAAAGTGTTATAATTACAGGGACTAAGTCGTGGATATCTTGATTTATTGGTTAGTGGGGTATTGTGCACATTACTATTTCTCTCAGTTAGGTTCATTGACCTACTAGGGAGAAACGTCACTATTAGAGTTCATTGACCTAATAATGGTATGACCATCGTCACCATTGTGACTTGTCACCATTGTGACAGAAAGCCAGATAAAAATAAGATATGAACCATTGTAATCGCTCTTATGCTGTAATTTATAACTATGGGTCATTTCCTAAAAACTGAATGAACTCACTCAGTATTTCCCCGCTGACAAAATCTTTTTCAAACATGTTTCAGGTAATCTGTTGTGAGCAAAGAAAAGTGCCAGGAAGCACTACCAGCTTAGAAAAGTGGCTCAGTGTAAATAAATAAAGAAACATGTTTTGGAAAATAAAGATTTCCATTGAAATCACATTATTGTAAATTACGGGGTTTTATCCCTAAATTATGTAATGAGCAGTTTTAATACTAAAGATCCTGTTTTAAAAGACTTCCGCTGTCGCCTAAATTAAAATACCGCAGGATTTCTGTCCCGCGGCTCCTGAAACGGGTCAAACCGGGTCGGGGGCCGTGACAGAAATAAGGTGGTATCAGAGCCACTTCTCAAGCCACTGATTTAAGCCAATTAAGTATTTAGAAAATACTTAATTTTTATTAATTGCTATTTTGTGATTATTTGTTTATTTATCTGACTAATTGTGTACAGTATGAGCAGATCTTTATATGCTAGTCAATGTAGTAAGTCATGCAAATTCTTAAATAATGTGACTCAAGTATTAGTACCTTTATTATCTACAATCTAGAAGTCTTATCAAGAAAATCATAAAATTTTCAAATAAAACCTCGTATGATGTAAATTTCAATAGTACCCAGTAGGAACTAATATTTAAAAAGTTTTCTATAAATTTTATGAATTCTGACTATGTCTATTTTTGTTAAACAGCATGAGTAACTTGTCTGAGGCCCTTCAGAATTTAAATCTCTATCCAGTAAGAGTAGAAGTTTCCAGAGATTTCAATAGATATATACTAGATATAGAAGAACCTATAGAATTCGATGCTTTACCTCTCGAGAAACCCAAGCCCAAGGAAATAGAAATTAGGGAAAGTTCTAGGCAAATTGAAAACTTACCATCTCAGGAAGAGTTAGATTCTATAATGGCAAGCCATAATACTATTAAGCCTGTTAATGAAACTATTTTTCATCGCTCTTTTGAAACACAACTACCAATGAACTTAGAACCATCTATTCCAAACCCTTCAATCCACTCGCAAATAGACGAATGGTTAATTAATGAAATACAGTTACAAAACTATCCCTATAAGCTTTTTCCTCAAGTTCCATCTAGAACCTTTACCAAATCCACCAATGAGTAACAAGAATAAGGCTGAACTTCGCTTTGGTGAAGAACTAATGGATACTGGGAATAGGATCCAAGAGATTGGGGGACAGATCTCCTGGAACTACGATAAGAGGGAACACAGTTACTAGAATATCGTTGACAAAAAGAATAGGGGATTTATGAAACTGTTATTATGTAATAATAATAGTAAAATCAGTATGTGTAAGATAAATAATAAAACGGTTGTATATAGAAGCATGAAATTTTAGAAAATTTACAAATTTTGTTCGTATACGTGATTATGTGCAATTAAGTATGATATTGGATTATTTCTTGTATACTAATTATTTATCTATAACTTAGTTGTCAAATGGAAAACGCTAATAATGAACCAGTTAATGAGGTTAATGATTCTGAGCAACAACCGGGAGATCAATATATGACTAGGCAGGATATAGAAAATATCGTTGCTCAAGGGATAGCCAACGCTATTCCAGCCATCGTTGCTGCTGTTAAAAATCCAATAGAACCACAACAACCCGTTCCTAGCAAACGTATTTCTGAAGATAACTTCAGTAATAGCGTAAACGGAGGCAATGATCATGTTAATCATGACAATGAACCACAACCAGCGCCGCTCCCTAAGAAAATGAAAGTTGCAACACTTGGTTGCACTTACAAGGAATTTCTTGCTTGTAAACCATCTGAGTTTGCAGGCAACGAAGGAGCGACTGCGGCACTACGTTGGTTAGAGAAAACTGAGGCAGTAATTGCCATAAGTAAATGTGCTCAGGATGATCAGGTCATGTACGCGTCAAATCTTTTCAAAGAAGGGGTGCTAGAATGGTGGAATACGGTGTTACAATCAAAAGAAAGAAGGATGGCGTATGCTATGAACTGGGAAGAATTTAAGAGCTTGGTAGAAAGAAAATTCTGTCCCGAATATGAAAAAGAACAAATGACAAACAAGTTTTTAACCCACCGAATGGTTGATGTAGATTGTCGAAAGTATACTACGACATTCTTCGAATATGCTCAAGTAGTACCAACCCTGGCTTCGCCAGAGCCAGTACTTATTTCTCGATATATTTGGGGATTGATTTCTGAAATCCGTAACATCGTCAAGGCTGCGAAACCTCGCACGATTGATGATGCGGTAGATTTAGCCAATACTCTGACTGACGAACTAGTACGGACAAGAGAAGAAAATAGAAGGAAGGAAGTAGCCCAAAAGATTACCCAGGTAATCCGTTCGGATAACCATAACGATTTTAAGAAAGGAGGGAATGGGCAATCTTCTACTAGTTCATTTTGCAATTTTTGCAAAAGAAAGCATTTTGGAAGATGCAAAGGATACTGCAATTTTTGCAAAATTCCGGGGCATCAGGAAGAAGACTGCAGAAGGAAGAAATTTTCAGTTTGTTACAACTGTGGAGAAACTGGACATCTTAGGCCAAATTGTCCAAAACTGAACAAACCATCTGACACTAAAGCCAAACCTGCAGAAGAAGCAAAAAGGAATGCAAGAGCCTTTCAATTGACTGCTCAGGAAACAGAGCTCATTTCAGATGTAATAGCCGGTACGTCCTAGGTTACAACGTTTACACAAAAAGTATTTACTGACTCTGATACACACCAAAGTTTTATAAATACTTCATTCTGTCAAACTCTTAACTTAGACAAACCTTTACAGTCAAAACATGCAAAAAAGGAAAATACAGAACTCTCAGGTCATATAATTCTTCGTTAACCTAATTCCTATGAAATTAGCCAAGTGTAATGTTGTGTTAGAAATAGATTGGTTAGTAGCCAACCCTACTCGAATTCTCTGTGATAAGAACTTTATAGAAAATCCAGGTAACCGCCGGAGAAGTATTTATGATTATAGGAAATAAACCACGTAAGGTCACATGATAAATCATGAAGATATTCACTTAGATCCTGCTAAGATAGCAATGGAAGAGTTCGCAATCTTTAAATGAAAAGTAAGTATTTTGTAAATTTATCCGGATACTATAGGCAGTTTATTAAGGATTCTTTTAAATAGGTATATCCTTAACTAAGTTAACACAGTTAATTCTAAATAAGAACCCAAACAAAAAGAAGCCTCTAGCTAGCCTTACCAGAAGGAACAGAAGATTTTAAAGTATACGGTAATGCTTCAAAGTTAAAATTTGGATATATGGTAATGCGACACAAAAAGGAAATTGTGTATGCATCAAGGCAATTGCAAAAGCACGAAGAAAGCCTTACCACTTGTAAGCTTAAAAATTAGAAACCACAAGTTACCCTTAAGATTATGAAACATTATCTAAGCAAGCTTACTATCCATATAGGTCATAAGAATTTAAGATACATATTTGAGCAACAAGAATTAAACATGAGAAAAAGGAAATCCTCGATGATTACGACTGTGATATTCAGTATCACGAAGGAAAGGCTGAAGACGGTTAGAAGAACTATACAAATAATAAACAAAAAGTCGTCGAAGTTCGAGTTGGAGACAAAATGCTATTGAAAGTATTTCCTTGGAAAGGAATTTATAAATTCGGTAAGAGAAGAAGCTAAGTCTCTTATACGTAGGACCATTTCCAGTAATCCAACGCATAGGACCAGTAGCTTATCATTTACAACTACCAGAAGAATTAGCTGAAGTACATGATGTGTTTCATGTATCCAATCTCAAGAAACGTCTATCAGGCGAATCCTTGGTAGTACCTCTTCAAGATATAGAGATAAATGATAGAGAAACCCCTACAAATAGAAGATCGGAAAATTAAGTTTCTCAAACACAAACGACTAGTGTTAGTGAAAGTCCAATGGGAATCCAGAAGAGAACAAGAGTATACTTGGGAACTTGAATAGAAATGAAGTGAAAATACCCTCATCTATTTCAGTGAATCTCGAGGACGAGATTTTTCTTAAGATGGGGAGGATGTAACAACTGTCACTAAAATCCCTAATTAGGATGGTAATTAGCTATTAAGAAAACCCTAATTGAGACACCCAAGTGATTCTACGCAAACCCTAAAATTCTCAGAATTTTCAGAATCAGGATCAGGGCCCCTAAAACTCAGGGGGGGATAAACCCTAGCCAACGATTATCTTCATAACTAATTGTAAAATTCGAAAATTGAAAAACTGTCGACACAGCAAGCCTACATGCATGAAGGGCTACTCTATGAAAGTAGGGTGGTCACTCGCGTAGCGCGACGCCTATAGGGGTACCCCCTCGCGCTACGCGACGGCGTCAAATTTCCAGTATAAATAGAGGAGTTTGGCACTTGATTTCCTGCGTTGGTTCGACGGTAAAATTCAATTTGTACGTCCAGATATCGTCAAAATACTACAAAAACCCACATAATCTCGAAATTCTGCCGCAATAACAGGGTAATTACTCGATCGCTATTACGATTCAGTTTCCGGAATCAATACATTCAAAGAATGTCTAAGTGCCGCCCACATTGGGCTATGCTTTGTCGTTTGTCGGTAATCCGATAAATGAGTTGAAGCATTGTACTTTGTCGTTGTCGATAATTCGATAATGAGTTGAAGTACTATACTTTGTCGTTTGTCATTTTGATAAATGAGTTGAAGTATTGCACTTAATCATTCATTGTGAGAAATTGATCTTGGAAATTTATCGTAACTGCTGTATTGATCACTAATCCTGTTTTGTGTGCATTATTGTTAAATTAGAAATAATCAAGGCTAATCAGTAGGCTTATACACTGCTCGTTAAATCTGCAATGTGAGTCATTCTTCTTTTTATCAACTGTTTTACAATACTCCAAATTATTTTCAAAGTGTTATAATTACAGGGACTAAGTCGTGGATATCTTGATTTATTGGTTAGTGGGGTATTGTGCACATTACTATTTCTCTCAGTTAGGTTCATTGACCTACTAGGGAGAAACGTCACTATTAGAGTTCATTGACCTAATAGTGGTATGACCATCGTCACCATTGTGACTTGTCACCATTGTGACAGAAAGCCAGATAAAAATAAGATATGAACCATTGTAATCGCTCTTATGCTGTAATTTATAACTATGGGTCATTTCCTAAAAATTGAATGAACTCACTCAGTATTTCCCCGCTGACAAAATCTTTTTCAAACATGTTTCAGGTAATCTGTTGTGAGCAAAGAAAAGTGCCAGGAAGCACTACCAGCTTAGAAAAGTGGCTCAGTGTAAATAAATAAAGAAACATGTTTTGGAAAATAAAGATTTCCATTGAAATCACATTATTGTAAATTACGGGGTTTTATCCCTAAATTATGTAATGAGCAGTTTTAATCCTAAAGATCCTGTTTTAAAAGACTTCCGCTGTCGCCTAAATAAAAATACCGCAGGATTTCTGTCCCGCGGCTCCTGAAACGGGTCAAACCGGGTCGGGGGCCGTGACAACAGCCGGGTGCTGTGTTCGTGAAAGACAGAACAGGAGGACGTCATTCCAGCTTTCGAATCCCAACTCTGCAATGCACTGAGCATCGTTTTTACCCGAGGGCGCGGGTGATTCAGTGGTATATCATTATGTTTCGAATCAGAGTCCCAGTTACGCGTCGACGCAACACGAAAGTGTGATGAATTACGTAATGGAGTTACAAAGAGAAATTACACAACACACAACTGGAGGTGGACACCATGGTCTTTGGATTTATTTGGAGGCATTACTTGGACGGTACCGAATGAGTTACTTAGACCGATCACAAGGGCCTCCCGTGTACCCTGGTTTCGAAAGAGCTAAATTGGTAAATGGCATCGTTGGATGGAACATGTGGGAGGATTACGACTGTGGAACTTGAACGTGTTTGAGCTTTGTAGCTCACTATCGACTCTAACTTACCCAATCAGACTTGCTCTGTTCAAACTAGAGCACTGAAGGAAGAAAATTTTCAAAGTTGAACCCATGCGGGGCATGAAGAAGCAACCCTTGACGGGATAGGTGATATCCGCTATCTCCAGGAGCGAGTGTGGATCTCATTATACGACAACTGTAGGGAACACGTGGAGCCAAGCACACCGGCCTCGATACTCTAGTCGTCCGGATTTTAGGATCTATAAATCTTTCACTGGTGATCGGGCATGAAGTGTCACGGCCCCCGACCCGGTTTTACCCGTTTCCGGAGCCGCGGGACAGAAATCCTGCGGTATTTAAATTTTAGGCGACAGCGGAAGTCTTGTAAAACAGGATCTTTCAATAATTTAAACTGCTCGCTTTATAACTTTAGGGATAAACTCCCGAAATTTACAACAATGTGATTTCCCAGGGAAATCTTTATTTTTCAAAACATGTTTCTTTTATTTATTTACACTGAGCCACTTTTCTAAGCTGGGAGTGCTTCACGGCACTTCTCTTTCTTTGCTCACAACATATCACCTGAAACATGTTTGAAAAAGGTTTTGTCAGTGGGGAAATACTGAGTGAATCATTCATTTTACTAAAACGACCCATTAGTTATAATTCACAGTATTAAGAGCGATTACAATGTTTCTGATACCAAACCAACTACCCACGGTACTTTATCACTCAACCCACTGGCCGACCTGTCCAGTGGTGTATGTGATTATGGTCATATCACCCATTGGCTGCCCCAATGTTGAAGATTATCAAGTAATGTATACAAAACCCCACATACCGGCTGTATCTTGGTGATTACAAAGACTTAATCCCTGTAATTATAACTTTGAAAATAATTTGGAGTTTTGTAAAACAGTTAATAAAAAGAGAATGACTCACTTTGCAGATTTTACGAGCAGAGTTTAAGCCTTACTGATTTGCCTGTGATTAACCTAATTTAATTAACAATGTACACACAAACGGGTTAGTAACTAATTCAGCAGTTACGTCAATTCACGAGATTAAACCCTCACAACAATTAATAAGTGCAATACTTAATAATTCAATGGATTCACAACGAATGACAGAGCATAGTCCGAATTCGAACAGCACTCAAACATTCAAGTCGAAATCACAATGAATAACAAAGTATCAGCTCAATTTGAGCAGCACTCAGACAATCGTTGGATAGTTATAATCGATCGGACGTTGAATCGTAATAGCGATCGAGTTATTACCCTGATTGCGGCAGCACCTCGTGATCGTGTGTGTGTTTATTGTAGTATTACAGCCTTAACTCGATGTACAGACAACAACTTTACGTCGTTTTCATTTCTCAGTTCAAGTCCCAAGGTCGGCTATTTATAGCAATTTTTGAGACTCGCTTACGGACCGTAAACCCTTTCCCTTGCGGTCCGTAAGCTAAGCAGTCTAATTCATAGGCTGCCTAGGCTCGGGACTAGCTTTGGTGAGTCAACAATTGGGCCAATCAGAACATAGCAACTTTTAATTTAGATAATTATTCAACTAGGGTTTGCCCCCTTGAGTTTTAGGGGCCCTGATCCTGTTTCCGATTGTTCTGAAAATTTTAGGGCCAATGCAGAATTACTTGGGTGTCTCAATTAGGGTTTTCTTATTGACTAATTATTGTCCTAATTATTGATTTTAGTGACAGTTGTTACATGAAGGCCCACCTAGCTATGTATATGAATGATGTTTGACTTGTGGGAAAGTCAAGGGGAAGTATCAGCAACCAGAGGCACCCATATGGAATGAGAACAGACTGCCATGGATTCTGTCACTAATCTACTTTACAACTCGAAACGGAAACAAAATCACCTGGGTGATCGTTGATTGTCTCTCGTAACCAGCACATTTTCTTACAATCAAGGAAACCGGCGAGTCTACACAGCTGCAAATGTTCTCTGATTTTGATCTATACCTGATTTATGACAGGCATTGCACGATACTTTTGGCTCACGTCTGGGCATGAGTAATACTTATCACCATAGGACGAGCGGGCAGAATAAGCAAACCATCATGGCACTTGAAGACATGCTGTGAACATGTGTAGGTTTGACTTGGTAAAAGTTCGAAAGGACACCTACCCTTGGTTGAGTATACTGCAACAGTTACCATTCTAGTACTCAGAAAACTTTGTAAGAGGTCTTGTGTGGATAGTAACGCTAGTCTCCTTGTTGGATTAAGATGGATGGCAACCTAATCACAGGTCCAGGACTTGTGCTCGAAACTCTTGAAGATTGCTTAGATCGGAAATTATTTGATGGCAACGCGTGACTGTCAGGAAAGCTGATCAGCTTAGGAAACACTGGAAGATCGCTGTAGGCGATCATATCATGTTAAAGGTCTCACCCTGGGAGGGTGTGGTGCGTTTGGAAAGCGTGGCGAGCTTAACTTACATCGCTTAGAGCCATACACCATTCTGAGAAGAATAGGTAATGTGACTTACCAACTCGGGTTACCTGACGAATTGGATAACGTGCATGACGTCATTTATGTTTCGAATCAAAGGCAGTATTTGTCCGATGAAAACGCTTGTGACACCCTTACTAGAGTCTGAGGTTAATGACAAGTTGCGGTTGTCGTGGAACCTACTGAAATCATGGACCAGGAAGTCAAGATTCATTAGCATAGTCGAATTCCAATCATGAGAGTTCGTTGGAACTCAAGATGTGGACAAGAGTTCCTGTGGGAACCTAGTAATCAGAAGTAGCTCTAGTATCTACAGTTGTCCAATTGGCTGTATCAACCTCTGATATCATTGGTGAATTCGGGACGAAATTTCTTTCAAGTTGGGGATGATGTGGCACCTGGGAAAAAAAATATACAATCATCCTGATTTAACGCCGTGCTATTTTGGATTGCTTATCAAATTTCGGGATGAAATTTCTTTCAAGTTAGGGATGATGTGACAACTCGTGCTTTACCATTCCTATACGTTTGTTTTTCGTATTTTAACTTATTTGTACGTTAATAAAACTGTTACGTTCAATGATAAGTCAGTGGTTGTGACACATTTATTTATTATGGGTTTTGTATATGGGCCGCATGAAGTTTCAAACCGCACATCTCTATTTTAATCGCTCACCTTCGTATCCTCGTGACTCTTAGGCTTTTGGCATGTCTATTCTCGGCCCAAACCAATTTCGGCCCATTCCCCCCCCTCCCTTTATTTCTTTTGTACGTAAGTAAATATGAGGGCATTCACATAATCCTTTTCACTTGCAAACCCTAATCATGTCTAGCTCTTGTCGGCAGCCCCTCTCTCGGGATCGAAGCCTTCTCCTTCTTGGATTTTGTACGCTACTCTCCATCTCGTAATTCGGTTAGTATGTCTTCACTTTAATGATCAAAATCTGTGGATTGTTTGTGACTGTGCTTGTTCGATTTAATTAGTGATCATGAGTTTATTATGAATGATGTTATATTTTGTACCAATGATTAGGTCAGATTTGGATGTTGTGATGATTAATCAATGAATTAGAATTGCACTAGGTCATTGATACAAAGCAGATCACGAATACATGTGATTAGTGTCAGCCTATTTCAATTGTGCGGCCCAATTATGTTCGAGATTTGTGAATTGTGTAAGTTGAATTGCATGTGTTAATAAAAGAGATGGCAGCCCACTAACTCGTCGACCTAATGATAATAATTGTCCAGAACCCATATGATTTCAAGCAACTGTAAATTATGAATATGACTGATCTGTTCTAGGATGTGTTAAGCGACGAAACTCCCCAATGAAGAACCTCTGGCCGAAAAAACATGGTGTTTCGTCGTCTGGCCTTGTCGACGAAGCATGGCAAACCACAAGCCGACGAAACATGGGGTTTCGTCGAGAAGGGGAGGGTCCCACTATAATAGATATGACAGCCATTATTCGTTTGTAAATATAATCTGTGTGCATGTCATTAATGCTGAATTAAAGTTCACATGCTACTAATGATTAGTTGTCATCACATCTGCTGTTGTAAGATCATATAATTGTTTGTTGTTTTGGCGGCTCATGAAAGTACATAAGACAATTTATGCAGCCCATTTAGATAAGATTTGGTCCAATCAATTTGTAGTGTTAATCGGTCCAATCACTAGTATATTGAATTAGAATTGTAAGACCATGTGAATTCATTAATTGATAGAATGATTGCAAAAGTTATGTCAGCCCATACATATGAAACAAACATAAGTCCATGTGACAAATTATTGATCGACCCCATCATAGGTCTTTAGCGGTCAACCTACACTTGTGATGTCAAAAGAGTTTATCAAGACTGCATGTAGAGAATTACTAAACACATTAACCCTTGTCGACCACTGATGCCTTATGTATGTGATTGTAAAGTTCCATAAGTTAACAGGCCATCATGTGTTTTAGCTAGATTCATTAGTCATCATATAAGTTAGCAGTTCAATAGGTTATCAGCCCACTCAATGATTCGGTCCAATAACCTCCTGAATACTTTGATAAATGTCGGCTCAAAAGGGCAGCCATGTGATGATGGCTCGCTAATGATGATCCATTATTGTATTGTTATTATTAAACTAATGAATCAAATCATGAAATGCTGTCAGCTTATATAAGGATGGGTAGGTAGTCATGTGCACATGTTTAGGTGGGGGCCGATGACTTGCTAGACCACACACACACTAACACCTATTAGTTAACATGTTTTGTAATGGATCGATGATGTGGGGTGATAAGTGCATGCATGGAAGTTGTTATGTAATTCTATGATCTTGATATGTTGACTAGTTCTCTGATGATGACCAGGTTATACTATATATATATATATATATATGTATATATATATTCGGTTAGAATGGTTCTTGAAAACCTCATAAACACTAATCTCTTATATGAATTAATTATATGCTAGAGACAGTTTAATGATGTTGTCATGACTTAAACTATATGAGTGTTACTTATACATTAAATAAGATGATGTGTGATTATGGAATATGTGAATTAATTGTATGTGAAATATGGAGTGATACGCGTTGTGCTTATATGTAAACTGATTGTTATATGTGTAACCATCATAGGACTCGGTTGACCACTGTTGTTAAACGAGTAGATAGTCCAACCGAGCAAACCAAAGGTGAGTTCATTACTTTTGAGCATGTGTCCCGGTGGTTTGTGTAACACCCCGAAAATATAAAACTTTATATTAAAATTATAAAGTTTAAATAAATGAGAATTTATCATCTAGAAATTTCTAACTTAGTTAACTAACAACGGGGTTAAAACAACAAAAGTTATGTTAAATAAGTTGAGGGGCCAATAATGTCAAATTTTGAATTTTATTTACTAAAATAGTAAAACAAAAATCAAACCCCTCATTAGAGAGGTCTGATCGACCAGAACCACCCCAGGGGCGACACCCACTCTTTCAAACCCTAGTTCACAAGAAAAACTGCAAATTGAAGGCCTAAATCAGTTAGAAATCGAAATTCGAGCATAGAATCCTGATCACCTCGTCAAAGGGATCATAAGGTATGTCAAATTCGGTCATTTAGATTCAACCCAAATTCTTGCATATGATTGAAATATGAATGTTGAGCTTAATTGGTGATTGTAAACATGAAATTGGGAGTAATAAGGGGTTTGGGGATAAACCCTAGATGAATTCTTGTCAAATCTTTGCATGATAGTTATATGGATTGAAATCACCATAGTGGGTGATTAATATGTTAGTAGAACTTGATAAACACTAGGATTAAGATTCTTGCCTAGTGTAAATTATAATTTTGAGGTAATCCCTAAAATTATTGATGTTAAAATATGTGTATGTTGTCAAATTGAAGTTAATTTGGATGATAATTTCAAGTCATGAAATTGGTTTAGATCATGTAGAAACTTGACCCGCTAGGTGTTCGATGAAACGCCTAAATTAGGGTTAAAATGTTAAAGGTTTGGTAAAACGCAGATTTGAATGTGTTAAGAAAATGATGCGTTAAAGCTTAAGAAAGAGTTCTAAACTTGTTGTAAATTGAACTCTTTAGGCAAGGAATCCGGGACGTCGAGCGGACACGCCGGAGGAGATACACGTGGAAAAGGAGTGCTTTAAAGGTACGTGACTTTAGTCGCGTTAAATTGTACATTATTGTTTGAGTTTAATGTGTGTATATATATATATGAAATTGAAGCGCTAAGGATGCGTTTGATGCATTCTAAAGTGGCGTAGTTCACTTGAACATCAAACGGGTCAATACAAAGACTTGGGATTGGATTTGACTTGTTAAGAAAGTGATGGTTTCACTAGATAGTCAAACGGGTTGATTAGTTGTTATAAGAGGAGTCACGACAATAGTGACCATGATTGTTACTTAAACCAATATAGTTAAATTGGTAAAGAACCGTTTGGTAGGCATCGCATTGGAGGAATTCCATAAGATGAGCCAACGGGTCGGATAATGGTGTAAATTGTAACATTGATGTCTAATTACTTAGCAAAAGTGACATCAAGCTCGAGTGCATTAAGTCATGGAAATTGGCAAGGAAATGCAATTGGTGTCAAGCCCCGGATGTTAGGTGAGAACGCCTCAAAGATGCTAGTGTATAGTAGCAAAGTTGTGTAAATAAAGTGGGTCGAATATCCATATAGAGCTTTTAGTGACAAAGTCCGTAAACCAAATTTTCGGGAAAATAATTATGGTAGACACGTCGGTAATTTAAATACGGTCGTGTAGGAAAAAGAATCACTAAAAACGGACTTACGGATCATAAGTTATGGTGTTTTTAAGTTGGGATTGAAAATACTTGGAGCTGGGAATGTACAGCACCAGCAACAACGAACATTCTGTGAAAAACAGGACTTGGCGTGACGCCAAGCCCCTTAGCGTCACGCGACGCCTCTGAACCGGAAAATTTTTATTTTTCTTGGTTGTTGATCTTTGGAACTTGGTTATACTTATTGTAGCTTCACTAAAACTAATATTTGTTGTGGTTTTGACCTTAGGTGAATGTTGGAACTAATCGGAGGATGATCGAGCTAGCTTTTGAGGAACCGAACACTATCCACAAGCTTCCGCATTAGTTTATCTCTTAATTGACTACGTTTATGGATTGTAAACAATTAACCATCAACTTTTGAATGTTTTAAATTAGTCTTTAGTTGACTAAGCTTTTCGCTACTTATGAACTTGATGTATGAAATCTATGTTATCTAAACATGTTTTATTTAAAACGTTTTGGAATTATTATTATATTCAAGAAAATTAGATGGGTGTTACAGTTTGGGACATTCAGTGGGTATCCCGGGGAGGGATAAATCTTTTGGGTAAAACTGGGATGTTGGATAATATTCACACTCTCTATCTCTTAAGTCCCATCTTTTGCTATCGTGGGTGGTAGCGGGGTATTAGTTGGTAGCGCTACTTAGGTTTGGCACCCTCACCCCGTTCCTGAGAGAGGGCGGGTGTGAACTAATGACCCAGTCGGGCCCAGTGCTTTGATAGGAGCACTGGAGAACGGGCAAAACATACATCAGGAGCCGTCTTGTTCAGTATCGAGATATTACGGATTTAAATTCAATGGATTAACTAAACACTTGGTTACCAAAGTTTCGTAAAACTATGAACTCACCAGCGTTGTCTGATACACTTGTTGCATGCTCGCAGGTCGTTAGACTATATGGATTTGGAACTTGCTGTCTGAAGTAGCTGGAGTGGTCATGGGTCGTGCTGATTGGATACAAATGATGGGTTTATTGATTACATACATTTAATTTGAAAACAGTTAACTATGTTTTCTTTGCTTCCGCTGAACATGTTGGTTTTCATTCAAACTTATTGACGATACTTTTCAGTAATAAATAATGATTTTATTTAACTCTTGTGATTGGTTCAATATGATTAGTGGCTCGTTATTGGTTCGTCACATGCCTAACGGGGACACTCCCTAGGTGGTATTTTGGGGGGTGTGACAGTGAAGGTTTTTAACAAAGACGGGATTGCACTTCACGGAGAGACAAAACATCACTGCAGCCGTACCAATCACCAACACCGCAAAAGGCGTCCACATTATAAAAAAACAGTTTGAATACCATGTTTTACAGACACACAGCTTGGTATTTACATATCCACTTTTAATATAGTTGATTTTACTTATAATCTTAGATCTATCTGTTATTACTTAAAGTATATGCTATTTTGAATGAATAACTAAAGAAAATTTTTTCCTTTACAGGCAATACCGAGGAACTTTGTTCGAGAACACCAGCTAAATGATTACCGTAAAGCTGTGCTGTCATTTGGTCATGTGAAGTTTTTGGTACAGCTGGTTGTTAGGAGATATCCTAGAACACCTGACGACAACAACCATCTAGTGATGCATACAGACTGGCAGCGTATCATGGATGAAACGGGAATATCTGTGGGGAAAAAGCTGAGGTTTGAGATAGTCGAAGGAAAAAGTGTAAGAGGAAATAAAATACACTTTGAAGTTTGTTGACATGATCTTTGAACACCTTTTTAGCCTTGTATAATTTATGTTTTAGTTGACATGTTTGATGGACATATTTCTTGTTTGGAAACTAACTTAGGAATGAAGTTATGTAGTCTTAGTATATACTTTCAAAACTGTGGTTTTACCTTTTTATATTTTTTAAGTAAAAATTACTATATTTTGCATCTAAACATTACTATTTTCTATTACATTTCCCAGTCACTCAACAAAAAGAAATATATCACTCAAAATTAATAAAATAGTATACGAAATGGAATTACAAATAACAGTGTTTTAAAAACTGCTCCTACCAAAGGGACAAACTCAACATCTGTTTCGCTAAACTTTGCAAACCAAAACATATGTTGAAGACAACCACTGTTAAAAGAAAAGTCTGTTACTTAAACGAAACAACCTCAGCACATGAGGCAAACAAACTCTGCTGATGAACCGAAAGGTCTGTTAACACAAAGACTGCTGAAGCAAAAGTCTGCTAAAGAGAAGCTCTGCTGATGAAGCAAAATGGATAATGAACCTAAGTTCTGTTGTACACCAACAGATATTAGACTATTCAACAAAAGATCTATAATATAAGATCTTTAACAGATGATGATCAACAGCTCATAAGGTCTGTTGAAGCACGCTATAACATTGCTTAGCCTTTAACAGATCTTTAACAGTGCTTAAGGGTTAACAGATGTTAGCACGTGAAGCAAAATGTATGATGAACCTAAGTTCTGCTATGCACCAACAGATATTAAACAATTGAACAAAAGATTTATAATATAAGATGTTTAACGGATGATGATCAACTGCTCATATAGTCTGTTGAAGCACCCTATAACAGTGCTTAACCTTTAACAGATCTTTAACAGTACTTAGGGGTTAAGTGCTTAGCCTCTAAAAGATGTTAATGTGTCTCAGACCCCAACAGTTTTCCGACTAAACAATTGATTAAATTTTCATTCATCAATCTTACAATAATATACAACCCTACTACTTATCCAGTCCATCAATATCACCAAACATGTATAATAAAGGTTAACCTTACTTGATATTCAACCAATAGACATTACATAACATATTCATCATTGTAGGCATTACAAACAAAACTTTTAACCACAATTTGTTAAAACAATAGTTAACAGACATAAATAAAAACCACAAGGATTCTTCAAAAAATAAGTGGTTTCTACTTATCTCTCATAACAATTGTTTTTTCATAAGAATCTAATTGTTAACCTTAGTCAGCTTCTTCCGGGTTCTTCTCACATTAGTGGATAGCTCACCAACGTTGGCAACATCAGCATCTTGAGCCATCCGCTTTCCATTGGGACTTGATCCAGAATCCTTTTCAACTTCAACGACTGAAGAGTCGGCCGTAATAGAGACAACATCCTTCCAACAGATCACAAAACAACTATTGATCTCATTTAATAAAATAATGAACTCTTTTTAAACGTACTAAACATACTTTAAAAATAAATACTCACCCTTAAAGTTCGTTCAGCAGACACCTAAGAAGTCTGAAAGGTTAACGTCAGCTACCTCTTGAGTAACGTAAAGGAACATAATATATGATATCATATAAAAAAAAGTACACAATCCAGTGTTTAAAGCTCAAAAGAAAAATAAATAGATTGAAAGAGTAATTTTATATGCTACCTCCTCAGTATTTTCATCACCATTACCATCTCTACCAACCAACTCAGCAATTATTACTGGATCCATAGTTGTTTTTTGCACAGTATAAACACGATAGTCATTTTTAAGATTGAACTCTGAGACGTCAATCTTAAAAGCAACCTTCTTATCAACCAATCGAAATATCTCATGAGGGAATCCATTATCATTGGCCTTAACCCGCCTCTCTCTTATGTGACTCGCCACTAATCCAAGAAGCTTCTGAACATCTCTATCAAACATAACAAAAGAAACACTACCACTCTCATCCTGAACCCGCACTTGCACCTTGAACCTGAAATATACACAACTAACTAAGTAAACTGCAAAACTATATTCAAATATGAGTCTTAGAATGTTACTTATATAAATATAACTCTAAATAATCATCATTGCTTACTTTGTGGTGATCGATGTACATTCAGTATGACATCTGATACAAACCAAAGAAGTCGCAGGCAATCAAAGAATATCATCTGAAACATTCTCAACATTCTGCAAGTATTCACTTTTACCCATCACCTTCTTGAAACACTTACGACATGCAGCATAAAACCAACCATACTCTTCTTGCACAATCTTAATTGTCGCAACCACAACACAAGACATTTCCTATAAAAACACAACATACTTCCTGTAAAAACACGTAGGTGATAAACCAAACTATATACAAAGAAGTGAAACCTCTTCTATCTCGCTAATCTCATCAACATGTTTCTTCACACCTTCAGTTACAAATTCTTTATGTAATGGAAAAATACTCTGAGACGATAGTATCGTCTGAGAAGTAGAACTACTCCCTTGTCCAAACTTCAATATATGCCTTTTGAATACCACAAATTATTAGAATTAGTATACAAATGACATGAAACCAAGTATTTGACTTTTCCATCTATATATAATAGAAATTATATTAAGAATTACCTCCTCCTTAGCTCATCAACTTCATCAATTTCTTGATTCAGAAAAATTCGTGTTGCAAACTTGTCACTTTGAACAGTATATTCACCTACACGGAAAAGTATATAGATATTTAATGTATACCTGTCTTTATATTGCCAGAAATAGACAGTATAGTTATGATTTGCAGAAAGTAACAAAAATACCTTTCCATTCCTTACACTTTCCATGTTGTATAACAACCATCACATGCTCATGAGGTGGGATTTTAGAAATGAAGTCCTTAATCTGCAGAGCATAACCTTTCTACACAGTACACCGCAAAACCTTACCACTACATGAAAAGAATATTCATATCAAAACAACATTGCATGAATAAAAACAGAAAATAAATCAGGAAAACTATAACATTTATTAAAGTAGCAAATGGTTTCAATTTCAGTATTATATTCACTAAGAATAAACTGTAGACCTCATTTATTACCATGATTCAGCATTACATACAAACAATATAAACCTCATTTATTACCATTACATGATCCCACATTAAATACAAACATTCTTCATCTGATTTATTAACATCATTAAATACATTTTATGATCACTACATAACTGAACATATAAACAACAACTTACTCCAAATCTTCAATATCGAAATTCATCTTCTTAATCTCCTTTGGAGGTCGAAGATTTCAAGATCTCCACAAGAAATCACAGATCCAGCAACATCTACATGATCACATTATACAAGAATATAAGTAAAACTCTCTAATATTATACAAGTAAGACATGATTACAAAAATATACATTACCAACACTCAAAGCATTTAACGCCTCTCCTTGAAGAATATCTTCATAAGCTCTGAAATTGAAACCATACTCAACACCTTGCCAATCTCTCACACGAGTAACAGTTGTGCATCTATAAAAGTTGATTTTATAAGGCTGCACTACTACTTTATATAAATCTTTATTCTCACCAACACCAAACTTCGAAAGAATCACAACAACATCTTCTTGCAGCTGTCCATCAAAAACAGGTATCAGATGACTCTTAATACCTCCTTGAATCTTAGCACCCTGAAGAACATTTAAAGAAATTATGTTCTTAGCATACAACACTACATTTTCTAAAATAAAACGGAAAAGCAGAGATATAAATTATCTTCTCATCAATGAAGATGATCTCCATTTTGTAACCCTGATTCCATTTTCGTATAATTCTCGCCTTCATGTTCCACATATCCTTAGCAGGATTCAAATCGTTAACAAAACTAAGATTATTACTGTCAACTGATATTGACATGCTTCTAATTCGGAATTCGGGTTGTGATTAAATTCCAAATTTCAAAATCAGAGAAGATGAAAGTGTGATGAAATATGAAGAGGGAAATGAGAAGAAAAGCCTTATATAAGAAGGATGATTGACAGGAGTTTGAATCTGAGTGACATGCATTAATTGCTAATTACTTATTCCCATGCATATTTAAATTTGAATTTCTCGGTAATTAGCGTTAAACATCTGCTGATCTAAAAGTATTACGGAAGATAACAACATCTGCTGCTGCTAAGTATACATTTGCCAAAAGAACCAGCTGCTACTTTCTCGTAGATGGGCAGTGGTTGCCCTTTAGAATGTGGGCCAGACCTTTAAAATTTGAAAATACACAAGGCAGTGGTTTGATGTGGGCCAACATTGAATTTTAAACTCTTTAAATATTAGGCTTTATGATGTAATATTGAGATAAGAAAAGCCTTGTTGGACACCCTCTACTGCTGACACATCAGCTTTTCTTATGTCACTTGGATTTCTCCTTTTATATAAAGTATAGATAGATCATTGTGTTATTTTTCTCAATACTAAAACGTATATTATTTTTAAAATTTTGGTTAATTTCGATGACTCCATTTAGATATCAAGACAAAAGATCAAATACAAATAGAATTATTGTACAAAACGTATGAATGATGTGAAAAGGTAAAAAAAAAAACGGTGACATTTTCGTAATGAATACACTTGTAGAGTAATTTTAAATTTTATTTTGTTTGATAAACTTGTAGAGTAAATGTGTCTGTTATTTTTTTATGAACTGAAAGAGTAATTATGATGCATTTGTGTAGAGTAATTTTTAATTGTATGTTGTTTGATGAACTTGTAGACTAATTGTGTATGTTATGTTATTTTGATGAATTACTAGAGTAATTATAATACATTTGTAGAGTAATTTTGAATGACTAGTTGTTTGATTCATTTGTAAAGTAAATTTGAATTTTATGTTATTTGATACACTTGTAATATTTAATTACTCTATAAATAAAATAATTACGAAAATGTTACCGCACTGATGTTTTGTGAATAAAAATAACCAAACGTCATAATAAAATGGAATAATCTTTTTCATTCTGTTATCCATTCCATTACTTTGTTCATTTCATTCTCTTATTTAATCTATTACCCTTACTTTATTCATTTTATTCTCTTATTTAATCTATTACCTCATACCAAAACAAACCCTAGATGTTTGATTATGTAATCCAGCAAAAATCCAAAACCATTTACACACCGTATAACATTATGTTAAAAAAACATATCTAGAGGTGTCTTTACTCCCAATCTCATTGAATTCATATAACGACAAAAAATTATTGAAAAAGAAGTTGAAAACTAAATATACAGATATTGATATACGTGGGGTTGGCTTTGTGAACACAAATCTTATCCAGTTGCTTTTCTATGTGTACGTATATGTCGGCAAAGTTTAGAGAGAATATACGGTGTATATGTGAATATTTGTAATTTGTAAATAACTAGTTGATGTCCCTCTCGCATTGCAGGGCGATGGCCGAATAATGAGCGAGTGTTAGGCAGCTCATTGACACGAAAAACAATTAAATCGAGTCAACCAATTAAAACAAAACACGTTTATAGTTTTGAAAAAAAAAAAAAAAAAACTAAAACAATGGCAATATTGTAACTTTTAACTGAGGGAAAGTTGTATTTTTTGACTGAGGTAAAATCGTAATTTGCCAAAAGCTAAAGTAATGGCAGTACCTGTAAATTTGAACCAGGGGCAAAGTTGTAAATTTTAACAGGGGCAAATTCGTAATTTTGAACTTGGGGTAACAGCGTAATGTAAATTTGAACTAAGGGCACAATCGTAATTTTTAGCTGAAGGCAAAAGCACAAATTTATTTTGAACCGAGGGCAAAATCGTAATTTTGAGTTGGAAGCAAAAACATAATTTTATTTTGAACTGGGGAAAAAACATAATTTTGAATTGAGAGCGAAATCACAATTTTTTAGACCGGGAAAAATTACATTTTTGAACAGAGGGCAAAATCGTAATTTTTAGCTGGGGGCAGAAACAAAATTTTATTTTGAACTGGGGGCGAAAAGGTAATTCTGAGCTGAGGGCAAAACCACAATTTTATTTTGAATGGAGGGAAAAATCGTAATTTTGAGCTGGGGACAAAAGTGTAATTTTATTTTGAGCTGAGGGCAAAATCGTAATTTTAAAGAGGGGCAAAAACGTAATTTTAGAATGAGTATAAAATAATAACCTGGTTGGTCCAATGGCGTAATTTTGAATTGAGGGCAAGATCGTAATTTTGAGATGGGGACAAAAAACCGTAATTTGATTTTGAGCTGGGGGGCAAAAACATAATTTTAAAATGGATATAAAATAATAAACGTGTTGGTCAAATGGGGGAGATGTATATATAGGAAATAATAAACAACTAAGCCTGGTAAAATGAGTGGTCTGGTTATAATAGGGATGACAATCGAACCTGAACCCGACGGGTAAATCCGAAATGCGACACATTTGGGACGGGTTTGGGGTCGGTTAATCGGGGTTGGGGCTGGCTTTTAATGTTTAGGACGAGTTTGGGATTTAGTGATATACCTGTTTACCTGACCCGATTACCTGATAAAGTGAACCCGTTTACCCGATTGTATACTGTTGGGGAATTTTCAGAAAACCGGATGATCAGAGAGGCGTGTAATCACTCTCAGATCAAATTATTTCGGTGTTTCACCCGAATAATTTAATCGGATACAACTCTGATTTTCGAGAAAATTAAACAATTGTATATGTGTATGGGATTCGACTGAACCAGGAAATAGTGATAAAAAAAACTGTCTACGAATTTTGGGGTTGGGGATGATTAACTGCAGTTATATCAATCTGTCTCAAAACTGACACTAAACTGCCATAATTTTGATGTTTCGAAATTATGGTGTTTTCTAGAAAATAAAATTTCCTGATGCAAGTTTATTAAGACAATTTAATTAAAATATTTTTTTTTCATGATATTGTATTTTCCACAATTTTAAGGTCTCAAAACTGTATTATTACTATTATTATTATTACTATGTATTAATAATTACTATATATTAATAAAGGAAATAAAATAGATAGTCATTTTAGTATTATAATAATATAATTTTTTAAATATTTTTATTATTTTAATATTATAATAATAGTTAGTATTATAACAATATATAGGTTTTTAATATTTTATTATTTTAATATTATAATAATAGTTAATTTCTTTAGTTTTTCAATTTAATCTTTTTTTCATATCAGATGTTGGAATAAGCTTGGTGTCAACCGGTATCGAACCAGTATTGGTATCGAAAATACCGGGACAGTCCTGTTCGTTATCAGTACATGAAGGGAAAATCCGACACTAATACAGAAATCGTCAAAAGTTGGTGCCGAATTGATATTGGAAATCTTTTGGTTCGGGAAATTCAGTGTCACTACCCGGTACCATTTGCTCAACGCTGATCACGGTTATCGTACGAACAACGGCATCATATAACTTTTTTATGTTGATTTTCTTCAACTTTTAATTTTTTCTTTTTATAGTTTCAGGGGTAGGGATGAGCTCGGTGCCAACCGATACAGAATCGGTACTGATATCGAAAATACCGGTTACGATACCGGTATATGAAGGTAAAAAATGGTAGTGAACCGGTACCAGGAATGCCAAAAGTCGGTACTGATATGGAACTTAAGATCTTTCGGTTCGGAAAATTTGGTACCGGTACTCAGAACAATTTGTTCATCTCTGACCATAGGTTTCATACGAACAACATCGTTACCATACAACTTTTTTGGTTGATTTTCTTTCGGTTATCTTTTAGTTTTTTTTTTCTACATTTTGTTTTTATTCTTGTCAGCAGTTCCGTTCGTAACACGCTCGTAGTAATTTCAAAACACATGTAAACACATACTAAATAACAAAAGAAATTCGCCGCAACGCGGCGAAGTTCTTTAAACCTCGTTTTCCATAATTTTGATGTCTCAAAACTGCAGCTCGACTCCAACTAGGGGCTCTGCCTTTTGGACCCCGTAAGGGGCTGCCACCCCTTGGACCCTTCTCCCAAGGGCGCTGCCCCCGAACCCCCGCCAAGGGGGCGTTGCCCCCTTGGAACCCCCGTAGAGTACGGGCTCCGCCCATACACTTCGAATTATAAAAACTCAAACAAGTGTGCACTTCCGCAACTCCTAACTTGCTTGATGTGCATTATTATTCGCTTGATCATCAAGTCAATTCCCGATTACACTAAAATATCTAACATATACTCGATATAATTTCTTATATATTTTTAAATATGTATATATATATATATATATATGATAAATCCATTTTTATACATATAGGTGTTTTATTACATATACATTATAGTTATTTGATACATTTTAATTGTGATAATACAAAACGTAACTAATAAATAGTAGTTGTCTGGTAGATACCTGATCGGTTTTGGGGAGGGTATACCCAACAAGTATTTTTTTTTAGATTAACAGGTTTATTCGAAACCAACGGGTATATACCCGATGGGTATTTACTCGCTAGAAACCCAACAAGTTTTGGGACAAACTTATCCAACCGTTGGAATGGGTAACATGTCAAATGCGTTGTAAGCAAAATGGATTCGAGTTAAAATGAACCGTTTTTACTTTCAAAAGTATCATTTTGGTTTTAGACAAAACATGTGCGAACAAAAAATGACCCGGGTTGGAAATAGTGGTTATAGGAAAAAGGGTAAATTACACTTTTCGTGCTTTATGTTTGTATCGGATTGCAACGGATAGCCTTTAACTTCAATAATTACAATCACAATCCTTTATTTGTTAAACCTGTTACACTCTACGTCCTTTAGTACTAACCATGTTAAAAATTTCAGTTAAGTTTATTCACTTAAGGGTATTTTGGTCAATTCATGTTTTTATCTAAATGTTTAATAAATAAAACAAAAAAAGTGCATATACACTTCATCTTCCCCAATTTCCTAACCCTAAAACCCTAACCACCACATCTTGCCACCACCACCTCATCCTGCCGCCACCACTCCGGACACACCTACCGCCCTAACCCTTTGCAGATTTGCAATCTCCAAGAACGCTAAATTATATATAACTATATATTTTCAAATCAAATGTGCACTTAAGTTTACCAAAATTTCATTCTTTTGCTAACTTATGCAACTCGATTCCCGCATCTCTTGATCGAACGCATGTTATTCTCTATATATATTTCTGTATTATATTGTTTTCTAGTTTTGATTTCGTGATATCAGCGTCAGCTAAAAGCAATGTCTAATGTTTAATTTGTAATGCATTGGGTATCAATAACACGTTGATGTTTATCTGCCTGCAAGTTAGAAATTTAGGGGTTAGGTTAACCGTTTCTGTTTGTGAATCTGTTTAATTCACTGCGAAATGAATTAATGAGTTAATTCAGTTTGATTCAAGTTGTAGCAATAGCATGAGGTGGTTTTATTGAATCATATTAAACAAGTAATTGTTGTCAGTTTTTAACTTGTTATCGTAATTTTAGAATTAACACCCTGTTGTTTTCTAGTTTAGACAATATGTTGGTGGTATCTTCTGGGTTAGGAAACGCATCACAGGCGTGTCGTGTGGCTGTATTTCTACAAAGTGTTAGGGGCCGTGGGTGTGGCTGGAGTGGCGGCGGCATGATAAGGTGGTGGTGGTGGCGGCAGGATGAGGTGGTGGTGGCAAGATGTGGTGGTTAAGATTTTAAGGTTAGGAAATTGGGAAGATGAAGTGTATATGCAATTTTTTGGTTTTATTTATTAAATATTTATATAAAAACATGAATTGACCAAAATACCCTTAAGTGAATAAATTTAACTGAAATTTTTAATTTGGTTAGTACTAAAGGACGTAGAGTGTAACGAGTTTTGCAAATAAAGGACTGTGACAGTAATTATTGAAGTTAAAGGCTATCCGTTGCAATACGGTACAAACATAAAGGACGAAAAGTGTAATTTACCCTAGGAAAAAACGCATAAAGATGGGCTCACCTGCTATAATTTAAAGCGGTGATCACAACTAAAAATCTTTTAATCAATACCTAATAAATAAATAACTGATTATTATTCTCAATTTTTTTTATTTCATTCGTTCATTCTCTCTCTTATCTTTGTAAATATATCTTGTATTAATATACCAGTTTATAATTCCTAAACTAGTAACATTATAAAGAAACAACATTAAGGGCATGTTTGGCTAAGCTTTTTGTAACAACTTATTGACTTATTGGCTTTTTGAAAAGTCATAAGCTCTAAAATGGTGTTTGGCAATGAGGATATATGTGAGTGGGAAAAGTGACTTTTCCAAAAAGTCACTCCATACTGACTTTTCAAAAAGCCAATAAGTCAATAAGCACTTTTCAAAAAGCTTAGCCAAACATGCCCTAAGTATGTGGTCATGACTCTCATGACCCTCCACGTTAGTGTCATGTTACCCACCTCTAATCCACAATTCAAAACCACTACCCTAAGGGTGCGGTAATGACCCAAACCACTATCCTCTTATTTATTTTAATTTATCTTTGTCTAAAGAAAAAGGAAATGATTACTTGAAAAATGGAAAGAAGAGCCATGGTTGCCATGGTTTAATCCATGCAAACCATGATGGATTAGGCTATAGGGTGTGGTCATGACCCTCATGACCACCATAACCCTTCGCGTCAGTGCCATGTAACCCAACTCTAATCCACAATCCAAAACTACTACCCTAAATGTGTGGTCATGACCCAAACCACTATCCCCTTATTTATTTTAATTTATCTTTGTCTAAAGAAAAAGAGAATGATTAGATTAAAAATGGAAAGGAGGAACATGGTTGCCATGGTTTAATCCATGCAAACCATGGTGGATTAGGGAAGGGGGTGGTACAGTCTTCCATTCATGTTCATACGTGACGAATCATGTCCCAATCATAACCCCCACACCATTAATCCGGAAACAATCAGGTCATGATCATTTAAGTAGATACAGACTCACTTTTTTTTGAACGTCCAACATAAGAATCGCCGGGTACTCCGTACACGGCACCCATTGGCCGAAAGGTATGCCGCTGCAGCCCAACCTGCACGCACGGAGCCCCTAGCCCACCATGCCACCAGTTCCGGGGAAAACCCGACCCTGCACCCGCCCGAGGGCACGACAATGCAGAGCCGGTAAAACCTGGGTGGATTAGGAATCGAACTCAAAACCATTCGAACAGGAGTCTTTCCCTCATTTCCCCATAACCACTAAGCTATAAGTCCAGGATTGATACAGACTCACTCAACCAGTAATTATAGCGACAATAATGAAAACAAATAAACAAAGTACAGAAGCAAAATATTTGGATTGGAACTTCCATTATGAGGAATATGTCATAGCTCAATTTTAAAATTCATTTTAATCCCCAATAAAGTCAAGTGGGACTAGCTCACTTGGTAGAGGCTCTTGCTTTTTAGTAGAAGGTCTTGGGTTCAATCCTAAGCAAGGGTGAGTTATTTGTAAATATAAGAGTTTGGGAGAGTAACTTTAGGCATTAAAAAAAAAAAAAAAAATTACCCATCAAACATCAACAATCGCATTGGTTCACCCCAACCGATGAACTGTTTCATGAAACATTGTGATATTTCATCAACAAATTGCCTTGCCTAGTATATAAACAAAGTCTTTGGTCTATTTCTCGGACACTTAATAGAGTCACAAAACTCGTTGTAGATTATTTCTGAATTACTTTACTGCGATTTTGACAGGCCCATCAAAATACTTAAATCTAAAAGTGCTCACACAATTCAAAAATATTACCAAGCACATAGGGGGAAGTAGGAGTGGAGCTCACGACATTTAAACAACTTGTAGATACTGTTTCGTTTTCCCATAAGCGCGATATATGGGTTTGGAAAAGGGATTGCCTTTACTCTAAATCAATTTGGTGGGCGATTCTAGCATGGGTTAAGTTACCATTTCCAAACCACATCGACTCGGTTCAACAGCTTCTTTCGTTGGGATCAGTTATGCATGGGTCGAATTGTTGGAAGAAGATTATTGGAGCAATTCTTCATCTTTAAAGCTAGAAATGAAAAGACTTTCAATGGGTGCCACATCAACTATAATCGAACGACGGATGTCATAAAGGAGAATTTTTTGTTGGATTATAATCAGGTCCAAATTTTGTAATATCAATTGGGATAAATGGGTAGATTTCAACATTCGTTATATAATCTTGTAAGTTTTGTTAGGTTTCAGCGGCTTGCTGTCCTGACTTCTATATTTTATATAGATTTTCCGCCGTTCAAAAAAAAAAAAAAAGATAACATAACGTACAACTCTTACGTTAGGTTTCCCTTATTCGATGCGATCAAAGTGTATGCATTGTGTAGAATTAATAATTTAGTAAGCTCGTGTGTTTACGTATAAAAACACCGCACAGTGTAGAATTGATAATTTAGTAAGCTCGTGTGTTTACGTATAAAAATACCGCATACATAGATAAACGCGTAAACACGCTTAATAAATGCAAAATAATATATAAGTCGGGGGATCCAAAATTAAGTATTCCAAATTGTAGTAACTAACTAAAAGGAATTCAATAACAAAGAAAGAAACACGAATGCAAAACATAAAAAAAGCCCATTAAAAGGAATTTTAATAACAAAGAAAGAAACACGAATGCAAAACATAAAAAGCCCATATGATAAACCTGACAAATAATCTAATATAGGTCATGTTCCGTTCTTCTAAGCCTGGCCCAAGTAATTTATAGTAAAGCCCTTTGGTTTATTTACTCGAACTAAAAATTTAAACTATATATTTCTTTTGTGTACGTTGTATAAAGCAGCCCAAAGCTTTATTTTAACTCAAGTCCCAATCAATAGTCAAACCGAATAGAAAAGATGAAGAAGAGAATTTAGATCGAATAACTCTCAATCTTATCAATGAAAAATAACTCAAAACTGATTACAGACTCTTAAACCATGACTCGGTTTCTCTCTAGTCTTTTCTCTCTTATCTTAATAATGTCTAACCCTAGCTTGTTTATATAGGCTACCCCTAACTTGACGACAAAGACATTACCAAATATAATTATAACATAATTAGGAAATTAACCAACTATTACCAACTTGTCAACATTGAACCCTTAAGTTCACCGATTTGTGACTTGAAGTCCGTAAATAACCAACATTAACTTGGTACAAAATCATGAAGCCATTATTTATATTTAACTAGTTAAAGGGGGACCGACTTCGTGTCGGTTTAACTTTCGTTGATCTATTTCTTTGGCTTTATATTCTAAACTTATCATCATTCATACGAATAATACAATTAGAATGTTACTAGTAACGAAATAACTTCATATAAGATATGTCAACATGGTTACTATATAAACCAGTTGGTTTAATCTTTACCGACGAATCAAAAACTGCATCATGCATACGATGAGATTTATCGTTCAAGATGCAAGTAAAAGCTTGCAAAACGTATAAAACCTATTGGACAAGTAGCACTAAATCAAAGGAACTCAACATAATTGTTGTTGTAACATGATTTTTGGCATTTGAGAATAAGGGCTCATTTGGCATGTATTAAAGGGTGTGGGCCTGGGGTAGGTCTATGAAATTTTTGATTAAATAGTGAATCAAGTGCTCAACTTTATGGGGACATTTGTGTATGACCCATCCATGTGTGCACATGCACACACGCCTTACTACCCATATTTTTCAAGACCGTTACAATTTCATCATCATAACTCACTATTTTATTTTATTTATTTTACAAAATAAAAAAACACAGGTATGGAATTTGACACTGCATCTATAAGTGATCTTGTGTAACCTTATCTCTCTCACCTTTTGCTATTGGCACCTATGATATATAAAAACTTGTATTATTTGGTATTTTTAATATATAATTGTATAGAAATTTGATTATATGGATACAGGTTAAGAAACATTTATATATGTTTTTCTTTTTTAATGTTAGATTTTGTTTGGATATCTTTTTCTTATTTTGAAATCTATAACCTAAACTGAGTTGATGGTAATCAACTATTGAAAGAATTATGTTACTTTATAAATATGAAACAAAAAAGGAATATGAAACATCTTAGTTTAACTTGACAGTTGAAAAGAAACTCAATACAATTTAGGAATCAAATCAATCAATGATTGCATAAATAAATTCATTTTAAAATTTAAATAAATTCATTTTAAAATTAGCTGAAGGGAATCAAATTTATTGCTTATTTTTTTAAGTTGTAATTTAATAGATTTCTTTAGGTAAATTACTGTTGGCTCATGTGAAACTTTCTTTGAGAACAGATAATACAAAGTCAAAACAGTTCTGTAACAACTGATCCATAATAACAGTGCTTTGAAGTACTACATTTTCAACGGCTAGATATTTAACAACTGCTTCTTGAAAGGTCTGCTAAGTGCTAAGCTCTGCTAGATTATAAAACTGTTGAAGACTAAACAACTGAAGAAGTCAAAGATCTCCTGGAAGTTAAAGGTCTAATCACCCTTTGAAGAAAACACTGCTAAAGCTTCATCAGAGGTTGAGCACATCAGAGGATAGCGTCAACAGTGTCTTGTAATCAGTATTTATTAATGTAACAATGTTTAGCATTAGCAGTGTTTAGAGGTTGTTAGTATTGTTAGATATCACTGTCTCGGTGACGTCAGCCAAGATGCCACAGTGGTTAGGATTGTACTATGAATAGACAGTGCCTGTACTGTTCTATAAGATCACTTCATCACATGCATTTTGTACGAACAATCACTGTGATCTCAGGCTGAGGGGGAGTTGTAATTCATGCATACGTGAAACATTGTGCAATACAATCTTTCGACTTAAAGTATTCATGATGAAAACATTTCTTCCATTGTTTGTGTTATAAAGTTTTCTCCATTTCCGTTGCAATTATTTCATCTTATTATCTTTTTTCATCTTTTAAAAACAAACACAAACAATTAAATTCAGATCCTAACAATTGGTACCAGAGCATAAGTCATTCAAATTTGATTTAACAGTTAATTTGACATAAAAGATCAGCTCAATTTCATTGATACTGTGTTGTTCGTATTTGTTGAAAAACAGAGTATAAGTTTAATCACGTCCAAAGTTGGTTAATAAAAAACTCTGCAAAACAACCAAAATGTCTTTACAATCACAAGATCCTCAAAACACAGGTACACTGTACAAGCCACCTATACTTGTCAGATCTGAATACAATATCTGGCAACATAGGATGGGCCATGTTCTTGCACAGCAAAACATCGGTTGCTGGAAGTCGGTTATCTTTAGACCTCATGTTCCAATGGTACCAAGTGCAGAAGATTCCAAGGTCCAAGTACCTAAGAAGACTGAAAATTACTCTGAGCAGGATTTTCAGAAGATTGAGTTAGATGCTAAAGCATTCAGTATAGTTGCTACAGCACTACCCAATGACATATATTCTGGCCTGTTACACTGTAACAGTGCAAAAGAGAAAAAAATCGGTAACAACATCGTCAATAAAGTTATGTGTATACATATATATATATATATATATATATATATATATATATATATATATATATATGTTATAGAGTAGGGTTCCTATGGAAAGTGTGTTTTTCCTAGAAAGTCTAGGAAGCGATCTTGTCCATCCGATTGGTGTGTTTAAGGGTTGAGATTAAATCAATGGCAATCTTGTAATAATTAACTATATTTAATAGATTGTTTTAAATGAGTAGGGGCAATTTCGTCCTTATGTGTGTTTTAAACCAATAAAAAATAACCGTCAGAGATATCACATCTCCTTAATACACACCAATTTCCCTCTCTCTCTGTTTCTCTCTCTAAACCCAAATTCAGAAACCCCCAAAATCATACAAAAATACCTAAAATCATGGATGAAGATAAGATATTTTCCTTGTTCCATATACGTAAGATCAAGCTTTCATTGTACTGCGCGTTTTACAAAGCGATTACGGGTGATTCTTGTTTGTAATTGACGGTATTTTGCTGGTTGCAGGGAAGAGATTCAAAAAACAAGAAACTTTGGAAAGGATAGATAGCAGCGGAACAGTTACCGGAAGCCGATCGAAAGCTGGGGCGAAATGTGTTGATGTAAAACACATTTGTATGAATCTACTTGCTGTTAAAACACAGCTGTATGAATCTGAATTGCTGTTAACACAGCTGTATGAATCTGAATGATAAAACACATTTGTATGAATCTGCTTGCTGTTAAAACACAGCTGTATGAATCTGAATGATAAAACACATTTGTATGAATCTTCTTGCTGTTAAAACATAGTTCTATGAATCTGAATGCTAAAACACAACTGTATGAATCTGCTTGCTGTTAAAACACAACTGTATGAATCTGCTTGCTGTTAAAACACACCTGTATGAATCTGAATGCTAAAACACAACTGTATGAATCTGTTTGCTGTTAAAACACAACTGTATGAATCTGAATGCTAAAACACAACTGTATGCATCTGCTTGCTGTTAAAACACAACTGTTTGAATCTGAATGCTAAAACACATTTGTATGAATCTGCTTGCTGTTAAAACACAGCTGTATGAATCTGAATAATAAAACACAGCTGTATGAATCTGCTTGCTGTTAAAACACAACTGTATGAATCTGAATAATAAAACACAGCTGTATGAATCTGCTTGCTATTAAAACACATCACCAAGAACAAACTGTTAAAACACAGTAACAAGAACATGCTGATAGATTCCAGCAAGAAAACGAAGGAATGATTGATATTACGTGAGATCAGAAATCGAAAACAAAAAATTCTGAAATTTATGTATAGTTAGTTATTGAAGATAATTTCCTAAAATAAAAATAGATTGTGAAAGTAGATAAATGCCCTTTTAGATAAAATCCTTCAATGCCACATGTCGCGTTCTTATTGCTTCCTAGACTTTCTAGGAAAAACACACTTTCCACCCAACTCCTACTCATATGTTATATACATCTAAAAACAAGTATGTAATCAACTAAACCTTCTAAGTTTTAAAAAAAATAAACAATTATGATATATATATATATATATATATGTATGTATGTATATAGGGTAGGGTTCTAGAGTGAACACTAGGTTGAAAATGAACTGTGTGAACTAATCTGGGCCATTGGATTACATCATCTAGAGATTTTTAAACAATGGCAAGATTGTAATTATAATGTTGTGACTTCTCTTTAAAAAATTGATAAAAGGGTATTTGTGTCTTTTGTAAATTGCATTTATTAAACAATATAATCAAAATCCCTGAAATCTCGCTAGTTTCCGTATATACAAGATACACATTGATGTTAGTTTATACACATGTGTACAGTCTCACTAATTAATAATTTATACAAGATACACAGCTGTTAGTTTACACACATGTGTACAGTCTCGCTAACTATCAGTTTATACTAGATACACAGCTGTTAGTTTATACACATGTGTACAGACTTATATACATCCGTGTATTATATTCAAAAATGGTTACATATGTGTATATTAACAACATATAGTATATTGTGTATACACACGAGTAGATTCATATAAAAATTATGAAATTAATGAAAACGAAACAAGTCACATGTATGTAAAAATAAATAAGTTTATCACATATTCAAAAAAAGTTAATGCCCAAAAATAATTACAATTTCAATCTCAGAGAAAATTTTCAATATTTATTAAAAAATATAAAAAGTTAAAAGATTTAAATGCCATTTTAGTCCCTGTGATTTGGGCCATTTTGCCTGTTTAGTCCAAAGGTTTCATTTTTTACATGTGGGTGGGTACAAAAAGGTTTCACTATTGCCATTTTAGTCCACTGTGTTAACTTCATTCATTTTTTTTTGTTAATGAGAAGGGCAATTCAGTCATTTTATATGGCCGAATTGCCTTTTTATTTAACAGAATTAAATATAAAATGACTGAATTGCCCTTCTCGTTAATAGAAAAAATGGATGAAGTTAACCCAGTGGACTAAAATGGCAACGGTGAAACCTTTTTGGACCCACAGGCGAAAATTGAAACCTTTGGACTACATTGGCAAAATGTCCCAAACCATAGGGACTAAAATGGCATTTAACTTAAGTTAAAAAAATATATTATGATATCTATATATACGGATAATTAAAGAAAAACAATATTCAGTTTATAATTAAAACAAAATCTATGGATAAAGAAATGAGTGATACGAATATTTGGAAATTAAATAATTTGTAAACAGAATATTTCAAAACAAAGCATTTGAAAAAAAATAATAGTTTTGTCTTTATAATTTTCTTGAGTGATAAGAATACATGCAATATTCATTAATCAACTTCAACATATGAGCTGCAGATGTAGAATGATAATGTCGTAATCCATGATGGTCTACCAAATTTTAAAACCCTCAATCTCTTATAATTAAGTTAAAAGATGAGAAAATTAAGGGATTTTAATTAAACATACTTGGCTAATGTCAATCTTATCCTTTTAATCTAAAAATGATCAAGGGTCAAGATTAGTTCACTCAGTTCACTCTTAAGAAGTTGTTCACTTTTGAACCTAACCTCAGTCTTACCCTTTTAATCTAAAAAATGATCAAGGGCCAAGATTAGTTCACTCAGTTCACTCTTAAGAAATTGTTCACTTTTGAACCTAACCCTATACACACACTGATGTGGTAAATGCGGTCTATAAAAACTAACCTAATCTAGACACCCTAGTTTTAAATTTATAACTAAGACTCTCTAAATGCTAGACCACTAACAGGCAAGTGTACCTATCGTATGTAGTAAAGCCTAATGAAGTCCGAGTATCGAACCCACGAGACACTAGCGACGCTAACTAGACTCTGACTCAACTAATACTTAACTGGTTTTAATTGTTTTGGATTTTGGGGTTTTAACTAAATAAACTAAAGGAATTAACTAAGACAAACTAGATTACCTAGACGCAGGCTGAAGGCTACTAAGGTGGAATCAAGGATGAGAAAGTACTACCCAGGTTTGGAATCCTATCTGTGACTCTCAGTTTTCTCTCGGCAATGGTAACTATGATGGAACCAGGTTCTAATAATACGACACTCTAAGACTAAAGATAAGTTGAATCTCCTCCCGGTCTCATCAACTTCTCCTAAGGTCCTAAAGGTCAAATAAAGCTCGCTGGTATGGGTTGGATCACCTCCCGGTCTCTCCAACAATACTAAAGTACCCAAAGACTAGATCTCCTCTTGGTCTCACTAATCACAATACACCCTAGAGTGCACGGGGTAACCTAAAAACACTTGACAAGACTTAGGAAAACAAATAATACTAGGCCACTTAGACATATCTCCTCCCGGTCTCAAGAATAGGTAGAACACTAAACTCCTCTAAATCACCAAACAAAGTTCCTATGGAGTACGTGCACCATAAACCATCAACTAGTTACGAACACAAAGTAGGTAACCTAACATGCATCTATACATGAAAGACATTCACAAAGACACATGAGGAACGATTGAATGATAATAAATTAGAATAAAGCACACACATACATCTAGCCAATTATTATTAGGTCTTTTACTTTAATATTTATCCATCACAAAATTACCAAAAGCCGATAAATTACCAATTGACACGAATAATCATCACAAACCCGGGTAGATAAACTAATTAGCCAAGAATCATAGTTAAGAACAATAATAAACAAGTCTGAAATAACAAATAATTCATGTTCATAAGTCTAAAAACACAAAGTAATTAAAACTGAACACTAACTATTTGTGAACTCGACCCGATTCTTGATCGTGACTTGAACCCTCGAACCAATCACCTTCTTGATCTTCCCCTTTGTAGTCTCTTTGTTCAAAGCCTGCTGCCGTCCAGTCGACCCCTCTAATCTGCCGTCTGATGTGTATTCGTTCGTAATCCGCCATCCAGTAGGTCTTGGGTGCATATAATTTTCACTCATCGTGGCCCAATAGGCGAGATCTCCAAATAAAAAAAACAATAAGTGGCATGGCCCACGTAAGTCTTCACCAGCCCAACTTGTCCATTTTGATTTGCATATGATCTCTATTTAATTCCTTACACAACCCATCCATTAGTTGTATTGAACTCTTGTAACTCAAAATTAAAACTCACTTTTCAAAGGCTCCATAATTTCTTTCAATCACCTGTATGTACGTATGAATTCAGAACAAATTCATTTAATACAATAATTAATAATTAATTATCAATTAATTCCATTACTCAAAACAATTTCATATTCTCTAAATAATATTTATACTTGGACAACTCCAAACTACAATTCATTATTTATTTCTAACTTTAATATAAAAATTTATCATTATAGCTCCTTTTCACAACAATAATCAAATTTTCCATATGTACCAGTTACGAGTGAATTTTAATAAAAAACAACCGTAAAGCCAGTCAAAAGTGCAGGAATATTGACATATAATATGTATAATTTAAACCACATCACACACACACACACATATTACTTACTTCATTGGGAAATTGGTTTTGATACAAATTTACAAAGTCAAACATATATTGGAGAACCATGTAGCCGCATTTCCATCCACCATTATGTTGCTTACACTGTAATAAATTAACAAATTATTATTTAAGAGTAAATAAAATCAAACAACTAAGAAATAGCAAATATACATACATCAACCATTTTGTAGTCGAACTCGGATCCTAAGGCGGTAGGAATTAGACTTGAACGGCGATAGTTAAAAGCATTCTTTTCACCTTTTATCTTTGTTGAATCTAAAATATATATGTGTCCTATGTTTTGGGTAATGATGAACATAGATCAATATATCGTTCGTTATTATCCGCTTTATCATTATCTATATTGAAAGACGATATACTACGATTAGCAAGAGATTCCCCATGCCTTGACCAATAAGTATATCCATACATCTAAATAAATGAAAGTTTATTTTTTTAATATCTGACTTTTAAAAATTTGTACATGATGCATTGGGACAAAATATCAATCGATCTCCTATATTCACTCGATGAGCTTCGACGGCTTTAAGAAAACTTTGAATACCCATTATACATATTGCATCAGTACGATTTCGGTAGTACATCCAATCGCGATCCATCTGAAAATTCAAATAAACAAAAAATGATACGAGTGTATACGTATGATGTAAACTGGTGCTCTAAAGCGGTGAATCCTAACCCACTTTTGAATATTCTATCTCAAAAGTACACATTTTAATGAGACGACATTTAAAAAAAAATGGCAGCATTTCCCCTTAACTCCCCAAGTATGCGAAAAAAACTGCAGACCCGTGAGAGTAGAGAAAATACCAACCGATCTTTTCTTAAATGTCGTTTCATTAAAATGTATACATATAAAAAATGTTTTTTATGTATCAAATCATAGGTATTTCATTGGTTCATAAAAGTAAGCACCAAAGTAATCAAAGATACCGAAACCCATATAATTAATACAAAAAACTGTTCGCAAGGGCCAACTTGATCCTCTTCCCCAGGGATCCCCGATAAGGGAACCCTAGGAGAGCCGCCGACTCCAACTACCGTCCATGTACGATCCATACTAGATCTGACCAACTGGCCATCCTACCTCCTCTACGTTCTTGACGTTCTTGACAGCCCATCTTTGTCTCAGTAGAGTCTTTCAGTGGCATGTTTCGGTCCTCTTCCCCATTACTTAGAAAAAGTGAGCCACCGGTTCAGGTACAAGATACTATCATTACCGCCTGGACAATTAGACATCCAACCCGGTGAATCCTAACCCACTTTTGAATATTCTATCTCAAAAGTACACATTTTAATGAGACGACATTTAAAAAAAAATGGCAGCATTTCCCCTTAACTCCCCAAGTATGCGAAAAAAAACTGCAGACCCGTGAGAGTAGAGAAAATACCAACCGATCTTTTCTTAAATGTCGTTTCATTAAAATGTATACATATAAAAAATGAGACAGAATATTCAAAAAGTAGCCCCGAACGGGACAATCCAGAATTTATCTCTATTAGATAAATTTTGGACGGGTAATTCTAAAAGGTTACCTAAATGTATATTTATATACCTATATATGAATGTAAATATATAACAGGGTTAGGTTTATTTGTGAACAACTCATTGATAGTGAACTGTGTGAACTAATCCTGGTCCTTGATTATCAATACACAAGTGTAAATCAATGGCCAGGATTTGATCAGAATTTGATGATGAAAATACACCAGTGTATTTTTCGATTTGATGATGTAAATCAATGGCCAGGATTTGTTCACTCTGTTCACAAATACACTAGTGTTCACTCTAAAACCCCACCAATATATAAAATCTATATGTTAATTTAAATATAAAATTTTTATATTCCACGAAAAATAATTTATAACAAGGTTAAACATACTTTATTACTATATACAAAACTAAGTTTTATATACAATACACTAATGCCTTAGAAAAACAAAAGACAATTTGAATTTCTAATAAAAAACATATAATTAAAAACATTTAAAGTTATATAAGTACTATTTATAAAACTAAAAAAACATTAAGTAACATATGTAAAGAAAAAAGAAACTAACCTTGAAGCTTTAAAAGCTTGTTAATGGTGAAATTGAATGAAGAAGGTGAGAGAATAATTGAATGAAGAAAATGAGAGATTTGGTGGGTTGTTGAATCTGCTGCGATTTTGAATTGGAGTATATAAGACTGTGTTCAAAGAGAACACCATCTACAGGGTGCATATATAAGCATAAGACGGGGTTTAAGCATATGACATGGTTATATAGATTTTTGTTGAATATTTTAATTGGATTGGCATAATGGTCATGTAGGAATTGATTTTAAGAAGGGGCTAGTGTTCAAAGGGAACACCATCTAAAGGGTGCATATATAAGACGATGTTCAAAGAGAACACCATCTAAAGGGTGCATATATAAGCATAAGATGGGGTTTAAGCATATGACATGGTTATATAGATTTTTGTTGAATATTTTAATTGGATTAGCATAATGGTCATGTAGGAATTGATTTTAAGAAGGGGTTAGTGTTCAAAGGGAACACCATCTAAAGGGTGCATATATAAGCATAAGACGGGGTTAAGCATATGATAGGGTTATATAGATTTTTGTTAAATATTTTAATTGGATTGGCATAATGGTCATGTAGGAATTAATTTTAAGACGGGGTTATTATTTTAACACCGTTTAAAACAAATATTGAACACTGTCTAATGTTTCATATTGTAGTGTATCACTGATGTTACTTTCTTTAAATTATATTACAATGATACTTTTGTTTTTAGTTTGGTATAACGTGTTACTAAAGATTGTTTAATTTTGTTAAATTTGTTACGATTTGTGGTTTAAAAATCTAGAAAAAAGTAACTTTAAACATGTATAGCAACGACATGCGCTAGAGGTGTTCCTCAAGACTTTAACTACATCCTTATAGCTTCAACATCTCGTCGCTTTAGAGTCTCTATGTTTAAATACTTTTTTATTTTTCGAATAATTGACTTTTACGACAACCCAATAGCGATGACATGCTGCTGTTATAGGATAAGATATGGCGGCGACGCATTTAGCGACGATAATGAGAGCCTATACCCACAAACCTATGACCACGGACCTTATAGCAACGACATATCGTCGGAATAGGTGAAAAGGACCTATAGCGATGATATGTGGATGCTAAATCCCTTAAAATTGTCGTCCCTATATTTTTAAATCCTTGTAGTGATGGTTTATACAGGTTAAAGAAGCGAGTACCATTCGTGACCAACACTTCATAGTATTGGTTTAATTTATACATTTTGTAATTTGATAAATTATTCTATCAAAGATACATAATATTACAAAATAAATACTTGAATTTAAAAGTATAACTTAGTAATTGTAAAAGCCAATGACAGCCCGTCCAACTCGTTGGAGGTGGAAAGGTTTACCCATTTATGTGGGGTTGTCCGGGAGGTCCTAAGGTCGAATTTAGAGGTGGGCATTACCTGGCCCGAATTGTTATGGCTGCCTCTGAATTCCTACTCGGAACTAGGGTGATATAAGGCTATGCCTTTACCAAATAATCTAGCCATCCAAAAAAACATAATTGTAAAACCTTATATTTGTTTTGCATAAAATAAAAATTGGTAAAGAATGGAAGATTTTGAGTATTCCTTCTTTAATTAGGGTTTTTATGGGGGATTGTAGGCCATGTACACCCATGTGATGGCATGTGCTTTGTCTTTCCTTCTTAACCCCACCACTTTCGCTCTTGTTCTCTTTTCAGGAAAGAAAAAAACAAATAAATAAACCATTTAACAGTATGTTCATTCTCCTCAATTCTTTAATCTCTTTCCCTCTTCACTTCAGTTACTGGATCACTACAATCTAGAACACTATTACATGTTCTAAGTCCACAAGAACCGATTTTTTTCTCTAAGAGTTGCCATGAATCCATATGTAGAAGACTGATAAATTATTCAAAGAAAGGTACATTTTAAAATTGTAGATTTCTAGAAGCTTTGATGTGTTCTTCTATGATACTTTGCATGTACATGTTTCAATCGTCTCCATGTAGTTTTTCTTGATAAAAATTCTGCTTTCCCTTTACCAATGCATATTTTTCTTCAATGATTAAAAAGGGGAGCTTTTACAAATAAAACCCGATCAAATCATATCTTCTAGTTATGTTAAATATTATATCGCTAACCGTGTGGTCATAATGATTGTTAAAGTATTTTGCTGTAATGTGAAACAAGAACTTCAAAACTAAGAGAACATATTTATGCATGAACATAGTGAAACTACAATTGGTTTATAATCATTTCTAATTTCTTCATGAATATCAGTTGCCAGTTAACATTAAAACTTAAGTAACTTTTTTTTCTTAATATTTGTAGATAATGAAGGTGCATACTTCTAGCAAGCTTAGGAAAGAATTTATTAAGAAATGGGTGAAGGGTCTTCAAATATGTTGTTCATTAAAAAAGAATATGGATATATTGGAGAGAAAGAAGAAAATAAAGCTTTGTGCAGACATTGCTTTGGCTTCTACCAAAAATGAAACAACTCTATGGAGCATTGCTCTAATTTCCGACGCTAAAAAGGACGATGAAAACAAGATTCTAGTCGATAACTTATTAGGTCCCGAGTCGCGGTTCAAGCCACGAATGACCAACCGCCAAATGATTGCTTGCCATAAAAGGGTTAGAAGCAAGAAAATTTTGAAAAAGAGTCGTCATGTTTGCCAAAAAATGAAGAAGATGGGTCCTCCAAAGTCGAATTTGGCAGCTTATATTGCAAAAACACTTGTTAAAAGGAGAACACAAGTGCTTAAAAGACTTGTTCCTGGTGGAGAATCCATGGATGAATTCTCCCTCATCAAAGAAGCTTTAGATTATGTCCTTTCACTTAGGATACAAGTTGATGTGATGAGAACACTCGCGAATGCAAATGAGGTTTTGAATCAAAGCGATTCAAAGATAATTGATTAATATATGCCGTTGGTAATACTTTTTTGTTTAGTAGTGTGTCTCAAAACCAACAACATGAAGAAACAAAATTTAACTAGCTAGGATCGACTCGAATTCTCGGATGAAACCATGCAAGTACAGGATTTCAATCTTGCATCTCTTATTGTCAAAAATCATGACAACCATATGGATTTCAAAAGATGAATGTTTTTAGGCTTGAAATCATTTTTCCAGTTTAAGAAAATAAAAGTTTTTACTGGTTGAGTCAAGGCTTTTTTTTGTTGTTAACTAAAATCAAGAATTTAGTATTAAGTTTCTTGATTTAGTTAGCACCTGAATAAGTTCATTTCATTACATTCTCAGGTTGTTTGTGTTCGAGTTATTTGGAAATTATTATTGAATGTGATTCAGAATAGTCAGCCACGTGTTGGCTTAATTGGTACATGATGTAGGGTCCTGAATAGTTATTTTCCTATTCACCTAGTAATGCATGTGACATGAATGTCCACTTAATAACCTCTGGGTTATTGATTGTCATTTCTCTGCCGTTCATTCAATATTCTATAAATACGAAAGTATGCTAAATTGAAGGCTAAGATTATATAGTCCAAGAAAATATGTCTATAATATTTAGGGGAGGGAAAATCAACAAAATAGCCTTTGAACAAACATAATTTTCAAAATAGCCATCTGAAACGGCTTCAGGAGCCGTTTTAGAACTTTGAAACGGCTTAAGGTCCCACCTATCCTTGATTTCCACGTGTCCGACAAACTCATGAAACGGTT